>NC_079213.1:86362537-86456618 GCF_029633865.1 Lampris incognitus | reverse complement strand
AGCACAGCCAGCTCCAACTCTGTGAACTGGTCTCCACACAGCTAACTGGCTGATGCTCTTGCTGTCAACATGTAAGGCAAGACAAACAATGTGTGTGATGAGCACTTAATGATACTGACAGGGGACCAAAAGTCAATCTAGGTGGAAAAAGAGGAGAAAGATTCAACGCGGCTTAAAATCAAACATTTAAAAATCTTGAAGCCCATGAAACAGAATTTTCATGGGCATTCCCTGAATACTCTGGTTCTCATTCAATAGTCCAAAGACAGGAGTGTTAGTTGAGTTGAAGACTCTAAATTGCCCAGAAGTGTGAATTCGATGATTGATTGTTTTCCTGTTGGGAACATCCTCCTGTTTGTGCTCGCTCAGTGCCCCTTGTGACTCTGTGTACTATGTCTTTACATCAAATGTTATGGATACTGTTATTGCTGTGGACAACAATAATGATGCACATGCACATAAACACACTGTCTTTGCGGTGTTCAGTAACACTGGCATCTTGCAATTTCCTCTGGTGGGACGGCAAAGATATTAATTTAAAGATCTGGCTAGAGATTAATTCAGAAAACTCAGTACTTTATACAGGAAACGTACAGAATAGAAATCTCAAATGCACAGACATCAACATATACGAACATACCTGACAAGACTCACCTTGTTCAGGGTTTCTGGTGAGGTATGCAAATTGTACTATTAGCTAAACCCAGAAGCACCATCAGGGAGCGCACCCTTCACACACACACACACACACACACACACACACACACACACACACACACACACACATATATATATATATATATATATATATACACACACACACACACACACATACACACACACACATATGCTTCTCGGGCTGTGAACATTGAACATGGAGCTGGTGTCCATTTGCATGGCCCAGGGTCATCTGACAGCTCTAAACTAGTCTCTCATTAACACCAGGCCATAAACAGCACCTACTGAAAGGGTGTGTGTGTGTGTGTGTGTGTGTGTGTGTGTGTGTGTGTGTGTGTGTGTATATGTGTGACCTTCTTGGCCACGGACTCAGGGGTCCAGGTTGACACTGAGGAGGGCAGACAAGTGTCAGTTCGGTCCTCAGCCACATGGTTCCCTTTGGACATCACCACTGCATAAGGCAGATCCACGAAGATATACAGTGACCTTGGGTGTGAAAGTTGCCATCTACCAAATTAGACTTTAAATGGAGTGCACAATGTTTTGGCCCACGGAGGCCACAAAGGCTGTTTAGACCTGATTTCATGTATCCAGATGTACCAAGACTGTGTCTGAGATGTATTCCATTCACACTTGGTATCAAAATGGGTCTCCAGCGACCACTTACAATCAGATTTTGTTTTCTCGTTCAATATGCAAATAACACTGTGCTGCTCTGGTTGCGGTTACTGGACAGTTTGCTCTTTGTGGTTGTTTGCTCTTTATTGAAGATGTATGATCTCATGAAATGTAGAAAAAATTGCTTTTGAACATTACTTTCAAATTTCCAAATTTATTAATACTCCATCTTAATTTATGGCTGCTGATGTTACGTTAGTGAATGAGTGCAAAGGACTGCACTGACATTAGTTGTGTAGTTATGCCATGGTAGCGGTAGGCTGCCTCCGTGCATAAAGAAAGTGTTTCTAAGCAGTTAGGAAATGCATATATGCATATGCACTCTCTATTTGGAGCATGGTGCGGACTAGTTAGCCTCATATCAACAGCACCATAGTTGAGTATCACCGAGTTCCGAGTACATGGATGAAGAAGTGTTACTGGTCTTCTCACTGCACAGTAGGGATTCACAAACAGGACATGTGAGATTAGAGTATGCAGATGCATATATTCTCTTATCTCAAAGTAATGTGTCCGGACCTGTATTCCCAGTGCTGCTTTCTTTCCTTCGCTAATTTCATTGGGATTGCTGGGATGGGCTCCAGCATCACTGTGACCCTGAGTAAGGAGAACCAGTTTGGATAATGGATGTATGAATGGATGGATGGATATGCTGTTGTGCATTCCAAGACGCACTAAGGGTCTGGCATGTTTTTTTTTTTGTTTTTTGTTTTTACTGGTGTGAGGTTGAAATGATGTTTACGTTTCAACTTTTAGCAAGAGCGCATTTTTTCAATAGTCACTTAGCAACTGCAGCAACGATGAGCAGCCCTTCTTCCAAATGTCTGTTGAGGGCTGCTAGCTAATGGAGATATGCATGGTGGGGAAAGAGGCTGAGGCCATGAGAGGAAGAGGCGCTGATACCTGGGATGCTGTGAGAGGCCACTGTGATTCTCACAGGTCACTCAGGACATTTATCATACTTTGCCACTGGCATCAAAGACCACGGCCCAGCATCTGAGATTGAGATGGCATTGAAGACACGCTGTGACAGTTAATTCATGCCGTTTATCTATTTCCACGATGAGCTCTGACCAGCGGAGAAACATAACACGTGGAAGATTGGGAGGACTGGAAGCCTATGATAAACGAATCAAGAAGCGATGCTAATATTGTGTACCTATATGTGTGTGTGTGAGAGCGAGATATAGGGGAAAAGTGTGTGAATAAGTGAAAGTGTGGCGTATGGGAGTGTCTGGATGTGTTTAACTGCATCCTTGTGTGAAAAACGCTGCTGGTTCTACAGATATTAGCTAAGCATGGTAATAACGTCTCATCTAATTAATTATAGCCAGAGACACAGAGAGGAGTCATCATCTGTGCTCGGTCAGCTCGCAGCCCTGCATCTCTGTCAGAAGATGGGAGAGAGGACGCAGATAAAGCCACACAGCCGTGAAGCACCGCGGCTTTACTTGAAGCCGCACTGTCTCTTCTCAGACTGATTAGCCATGCCTGTTTAGCTGGCTTCGCATTACCATTTAAATAAAGAGGCTGATGACCACTGGTGGAACTTACAAAGAGAAATTAAATTGTTTTTTTCCTGTCTCGCGGCACTCCATCCCTCTTTCCCACGGCTCACGCCGGCCACACGTTTCCTTTATTTGTTTGGATGGTGGCAAACAGTTGATATCGCATGCAAGAGAATTCAAAGGAAAAGTGAGCCACTAAATCTCTGATTGAACGGTAAATCTAATCTCTTAAACGAATAAAAATGACACACAAAGCTACGAAGACTTGAAAACAAACCCTGATATGTTAATCTCTTGAAAATTTAAAGGGAGATTATTATAAACAAACCCGACAACAGTCACGCTGGGCATCAAGTTCATAAAAGACCTTGTGCATAAATAAAAAGGGTAACGACAACATCAAACTACTAGGTATAGCCTCCTAACTTATCCTATAAAATACAATAATACCAAACTCAGACGTGCTGGTATGGGGCCACCTTCACAAATATGGAAATCCAGCTTCAAATGAAGATATTTATACGAATACTTTTAACATTTAGATAAAAAAAAGTTTAAACAAATGAATAAATACATTTTTTTGAAATATCTATTTACTTTCTCTGAACTTAATTTGTTATAATTTGTTACATATTCCTATTTAGCACCCTTTGTGTTGAAAAAAAAGGTAAATTTATAGGATGGAAAACGATTTCATTCATTGTATTCCGATTTGGTATTTTCCTTCTGTGATTCAAAAAAGAATGGAACACAAAAAAAAGAAAAAACGCAACAAGAACGTCAAGAAGCAATAACAAAGCAAGAACGACTATTTGGCTCAGCATTAGCGCGGGAAAGGAGGGGGGCAGCGGGGGCTGCAGCCGCCCCAGTAAAGTGGCAGGTGGCTGTGTAACATCTTCGACCCAACAGTATGCCTAACTTTTCCTAACGTACAAACGCTAAATAAAGAAATAAATAAAACGTACCTTTATCTTAAACAGTGGGTTGGGGCTGCGTGGAATGTACATTTTTAATAATGAAGTGAGTAAACACTCCATTCCAAATCTGTTACACACGCGCTTTACAAAGAAAACAATGACGTCATACTGTAGCGACCGGGGGAGGCGGTCGCCCTAACTGTCCGCAGTTCTGCGCTGGGGGAGCGCCATGGCTGATGGGACTGTTAATGTTAGCTTTAAAATTGTGTTTTAATGATGTGGTGTTCATGTTGTGGTTATTCTTGTGTTATTGTCTTGGGGGTTCCACTCAGGAGACCGTTTACTGACTATCTGACTATAGCACCGTGACTTGGACTGACGTCGCCATTTGTTGTTGTCAGTTCTGGTCCGTTCTGGCCGGTGTGATTGAAAGAGCATTCCCGAGTCGTGCGGCGTATGGGGGCACGGGAATTGTGATTAAAAGAGATCTCTGCCTCTCGACTCATTCTTCCACGCCGGCTCGCCACAATACGTTTCGTTTTAGTTGACAGTTTCCTACTTAAAACATATTCCCGCGCGCCTGATCGCCAGCAGCGTTGAACGTTTTGTTAAAAGAAAAAAATTTTTTTTTTCCATTTCTTAAATTTCAGTTGCATTATTAGATGTTGATTGCACAGGGAAGTCTGTGAAAACCCCAGCCACTGAGGATGCACAAGCCAGTGCATTCTTAGTGCCGGTCCCAAGCCTGGATAAATGGGAAGGGTTGCGTCAGGAAGGGCATCCGGCGTAAAATCTTTGCCAAATCAAATATGCGGATCATAAATAAGATTTCGATACAGGATAGGTCGAGGCCTGGGTTACCAACGACCACCACCGGTACTGTTAACCAGCAGGGTGCTGGTGGAAACTACTGTTGGGCGAAGGAGACGGAGATGGGGAAGGCATGTCCAGAGGCAGCTAGAGAGGGGGAAAGGTAGGCGTATGGAGGTGAGAGTTGGAACTTTGAATGTTGGCACTATGATTGGTAAAGGGAGAGAGCTGGCTGACATGATGGAAAGCAGAAAGGTAGGCATACTGTGTGTGCAAGAGACCAGGTGGAAGGGGAGTAAGGCCAGGAGTATTGGAGGTGGGTTCCAACTCTTCTACCATGGTGCGAATGGGAGGAGAAATGGGGTAGGGGTAATTCTGAAGGAAGACTATGTATGTCAAGAGCATGCTGGAGGTGAAGAGAGTGTCAGACAGAGTGATGAGTATGAAGCTGGAAATCAAAGGTGTATTGCTCAATGTTATCAGCGCATATGCCCCGCAAGTTGGGTGTGAGATGGAAGGGAAAGAATAATTCTGGAGTGAGTTGGATGACGTGGTGGGGAGGGTACCCAAGGAGGAGAGAGTGGTGATTGGAGTGGACTTCAATGGACATGTTGGTGAAGGGAACAGAGATGATGAGGAGATGATGGGAAGGTATGGAGTCAAGGAGAGAATGTGGAAGGATGGTGGTCGATTTTGCGAAAAAGATGGAAATGGCTGTGGTGAATACATATTTCAAGAAGAGGGAGGAACACAGGGTGACGTACAAGAGTGGAGGAAAGTGCACACAGGTGGGCTATATCTTATGTAGAAGGTGCGATCTAAAAGGGATTGGAGACTGCAAGGTTGTGATAGGGGAGAATGTAGCTAGGCAGCATCGGATGGTGATCTGTAGGATGACTTTGGAGACCAAGAAGAGGAAGCGAGTGAAGACACAGCCGAAGATCAAATGGTGGAAGTTGAAGAAGGAAGACTGTTGTGTGGAGTTCAGGGAGGAGTTAAGACAGGCACTGGGTGGTAGTGAAGAGTTGCCGGATGGCTGGGCAAGCACTGCAGAAATAGTGAGGGAGACAGCTAGGAAGGTACTCAGTGTGTCATCAGGACAGAGGAAGGAAGACAAGGAGACTTGGTGGTGGAATGAGGAAGTACAGCTAAGTATACAGAGGAAGAGGTAAAGAAGAAGTGGGATAGTCAGAGAGATGAAGAAAGCGAAGAGAGAGGTGGCAAAGGCAAAAGAAAAGGCGTATGGTGAGTTGTATGACAGGTTAGACACTAAGGAAGGAGAAAAGGATCTGTACCGATTGGCTAGACAGAGGGACCGAGCTGCAAAGGATGTGCAGCAAGTTAGGGCGATCAAGGATAGAGATGGAAAGGTGCTGACAAGCGAGGAGAGTGTGCTGAGAAGGTGGAAGAAGTACTTGAGGGGCTGATGAATGAAGAAAATGAGAGAGAGAGAAGGTTGGATGATGTAGGGATAGTGAATCAGGAAGTTCAGTGGATTAGCAAGGAGGAAGTGAGGGCAGCTATGAAGAGGACGAAGAGTGGAAAGGCCGCTGGTCCTGATGACATACCTGTGGAGGCATGGAGATATGTAGGAGAGATGGCAGTGGAATTTTTAGCTAGATTGTTTAACACAATCTTGGAAAGTGAGAGGATGCCTGAGGAGTGGAGAAGAAGCATACTGGTACCGATTTTCGAGAACAAGGGCGATGTGCAGAACTGTAGCAACTACAGATGTATAAAGTTGATCAGCCACAGCATGAAGATATGGGAAAGAGTAATAGAAGCTAGGTTAAGAGGAGAGGTGATGATTAGCGAGCAGCAGTATGGTTTCATGCAACGAAAGAGCACGACAGATGCGACGTTTGCTTTGAGAATTTTGATTGAGAAGTATAGAGAAGGCCAGAAAGAGTTGAATTGTGTCTTTGCAGATTTAGAGCAAGCATATGACAGGGTGCCGAGAGAGGAGGTGTGGTATTGTATGAGGAAGTCAGGGGTTGCAGAGAAGTATGTAGGAGTAGTGCAGGATATGTATGAGGGAACTGTGACAATGGTGAGGTGTGCGGTTGGAATGACAGATGGGTTCAAGGTGGAGGTGGGATTACATCAAGGATTGGCTCTGAGCCCTTTCTAGTTTGTAATGGTGACTGACAGGTTGACGGACAAGATCAGGCAGGACTCTCCATGGATGATGATGTTTGCGGATGACATTGTGATCTGTAGCAAGAGTAGGGTGCAGGTTGAGGAGAGCCTGGAGAGGTGGAGGTATGCACTGGTGAGAAGAGGAATGAAAGTCAGTAGGAGCAAGACGGAATACCTATGCGTTAAAGAGAGGGAGGACAGTGGAATGGTCAGGATGCAAGGAGTGGAGGTGACAAAGGCATATGAGTTTAAATACTTGGGGTCAACTGTCCAAAGTAACGGGGAGTGCAGTAGAGACGCAAAGAAGAGAGTGCAGGCAGGGTGGAGTGGGTGGAGAAGAGTGTCAGGAGTGATTTGCAACAGAAGGGTACCAGCAAGAGTTAAAGGGAAGGTTTACAAGATGGTTGTGAGACCAGCTATGTTATATGGTTTGGAGACAGTGGCACTGACAAAAAGACAGGAGGCAGAGCTGGAGGTGGCAGAGTTGAATATGCTAAGATTTTCACTGTGAGTAACAAAGAAGGACAGGATTAGGAATGATTATATTAGAGGGACCGCTCCGGTTGGACGGTTTGGAGACAAAGCAAGAGAGGCAAGATTGAGATGGCTTGGACATGTGTGGAAGAGAGATGTTGGGTATATTGGGAGAAGGATACTGAATATGGAGCTGCCAGGAAAGAGGAAAAGAGGAAGTCCAAAGAGGAGGTTTATGGATGTGGTGAGGGAAGACATGCAGGTGGCTGGTGTGACAGAGGAAGATGCAGAAGACAGGAAGAAATGGAAACGGATGATCCGCTGTGGTGACCCCTAACGGGAGCAGCCGAAAGTAGAAGTAGTAGTAGTAGTTGTAGGTGAACAATTCGATGTTAAATAACACTGAAACAATTAATTAGTCTCAAAATACACCATTGTGTTGTAACTTGTCTTTAGTTAGAATGATTACACATTTTTGAGATGCAGCATTACTTTTTATTATTAACTTATTAGTTCACATGTCGAAGCTACCATTAACGTGACATCTCGTGTGCCAGGTCTTCACAGGAGAGAGAGAGAGAAGAGAACCGATAACAGGTAAGTATATAGCTCATCACTTAGGGTCGTACCCCCACCTGTGGCGTTGGGTGGTACTGCAGGTAAGTGTGTCAGGATATCACAATTGTTTTTGACCGCGACAGAGCGCACACAATTGACGTGGTCTATTATCCCCGAGCGACAATGTAGCATAGCTAGTTAGCTTTCTGTTTTGCTTTATGTCAAGGGGCTCCGATGGCAGAAGCAAAAAATAAAAAATAAAATACATAGGTTGTCTAATATTCGCCTATTTCAGCCGTCTTGGACGAATGAATTCGGATTTATTTCACGAAAGGACCGAGCTGTGTGCACTCTGCTGCGAAAATGTTGTGTGTCGAACTTCAAGTGTAAAACGCCATTTTGAAATAAGGCCTAAGAACTTTAAAGATAAGGCTGATAAAGCTGACTCAATCCAGAGGGCAGTGGCCCAGTACGGGAAGCAAAGCAGCGTGTTTACAACCCGATATGCCACCCAAAACCAAGCTACAGAGGGCAGCTATAACGTCGTACAGTGCATTGCTAAACACGGGAAGCCATTCTCTGATGGAGAGTATATAAAGGAGGCTTTCCTCAGCTCGAAATTCATATTTGATGGATTCCCAAACAAAGACACAATCATCAACAGGATCAAAGAAATGCCCGTTTCTGTGAGAACTGTAGAGGGGCATTACAGACATGGCTGAAAAGAAGACACCAGCAAACTCATGCAATGAAAGATGCATCAGTGTTCAGCGCAGCTCTTGACAAGAGTGTGTATGTCAATGACGTCCTACATCTAGCAGTGGTTACCAGATATCGCGACAAACCGGGGTCGCACTTAATCGGTGAGACTGAATTAATCTTCTGTTGTGTCCTAGTAATTTGCACAAATAGGAACGTGTGTGTGTGTGCAGCGCAGATCTTTTGGCATGCATAATCGAGATGGGGAGACAAGCAGCAGCAGTAAATAAATAAACAGATAAATGCTCATTATGAAAATGAACTGGCACTCGGGTCTGTGATTTCTTTTTTCTTTTTTTTAAGTGGCATGGGACATCCAAAAGGTTGTCGACCCCTGATCTATACTCTATAATCTCGTTGGCATAATAGTGCTTGGTAAATTCATTGAGACAGAAACTGACCAGCCATGCAGCACAGGTCATTAAGTATTCATTTAGTATTCAATTTAAAAGCAACTAATTATAGGTTAGGGGCAAAAAAAGTTTTAAGTTTGGATTTAAATGACTCAACAGACTCTGATTGTCTGATGACAGCAGGCAGGTTATTCCACAAGAACAGGTCCTGATAGAAAAAGACACTGCCACTAGCTGATTCTCTTTAACTTTGGGCACACACAGGAGCCCTGTATTTTGAGACCGAAGAGCTCGAGATGGAATGTACGGTTTAAGAAGATCAGACAGGTAAAATGGGGCAAGCCCATTTAGGATTTTATAAGTCAGCAGAAGCACCTTGAAGTCTGATCTAACATGGATTGGAAGCCAATGAAGGGAGGCAATAATTAGTGTAATATGATCAAATTTTCTAGTTTTAGTTAGGATTCTAGCTGCAGCACTTTGAACCATCTGAAGACTTTTAGTACTAGCATGTGGCAGACCTGAAAACAGAACATTACAGTAATAGATTCTAGACGAAACAAATGCATGTATTAGATAGAGTCTCTGCATTAGCCATGGACAGGAAAACCTGAACTTTAGTTATGTTACATTAGTGAAAAAAGGTAGTCTTGTGATTTCTTTAATGTGCTTATCAAGGGAAAAGCTGGGATCAAATTTAATACCAAGATTTTTGGCTACCACACTTAGTGAAATTACAAAGTTGTCGATTGTTATTGTTACTTGGATCAAAGTGGTGTCTGTGTCTAGCAGGGCCAACGTCCAGCATCTCAGTTTCATCCGAATTTAAAAGCAGGAAATTTAGCGATATCCAGTTTTCACAGTAGCCAAGCAGGCGTCTAAATTAGTCACTGATCATCAGCCTTTATAGGCACAAACAGCTGAGTATCATCCACATAGCAATGGAAATGTATTCCATGACTGTGTATAATTTGTCCAAGAGGTGAAATATAAAGAGAAAAAAGTTGAGGGCCAAGGACAGAGCCCTGAGGTATGCCATATTTAACGTCAAATAATTTTGATGTAATATTATAGCAGACACAATAGGTTCTTCCAGATAAGTAGGACTTGAGCTAAGTGAGAGCTAATCCTGAGACACAAAAAATTACAATTTATTCTGTCTAATAGTACAGTGATCAATGGTGTCAAAGGCTGCACTGAGGTTCAGTAGTGGAAGCACAGAGTGGTAATCAGAGTCCATAGCTAGTAGAATGAGTAACAAGACATGGGATACATTCTCCACATTCTTCAAGAAATAGTGAGTAAGGGCCAGGAGGTCGACAGAGTATCGCTTCCTGGAATTTAGATTCAGGTTTAGCAGTTAAATTGAAAATAGACTTAAATATTAAGGGGACTGTTATGTATGCACACATCGACAGTGCTGCATTTGATTTGGTGCTGTTCTATTGTGCTGGGATCGATTGGTGATGCCTGCGGGCTCTGGGTTGTTTGATCGGGTCTGCCTTTGATGCTGTGTCAGTCTAAATAAAGAATGCCACGGAGAGGTTGTGTCGAGCGACAGCGCTGTGTCCTGACGTGATTTCTAAATACAATATTGGCGACGAGGATGGCTGATATCTCTCTCCCACCACCTGCCCCCTTCCTGGCATTACCTGGCGAGCCTCCGGTACCATGGACTCGCTGGCTACATAGTTTTGAAAATTACATCATCGCCTCAGGGCTCGACGACGTGAGCCAGGCTAGGAAGACGGCTCTGTTGCTTCACTGCTTGGGAGCAGAGGGTCATCGTGTGCTCGGGACTCTGGGGAACGTCACAAGCTTTGCCGATGCTGTGGGACTTATGAGCACCCATTTCGCTGCTCCACAGAGTGCCCTCCTTCGGCGATTTATATTCCGTCAGCGACACCAACTGCCTGGTGAGTCTGTGCGGCAGTACGTAGCTAATTTGCGAGGGCTAGCTAGCTCATGCAAGTTTGGCGCGCTTCAGGACGAGATGGTTCGCGACCAGCTAATCGAACACACCAACAACGCAAAGGTGCGTGAGACTCTCCTGCTGGAAAAAGATGATCTGCTGCTGTCCAGAGCAATTACCATCGCACTACAGGTTGAGGGAGCAGCGGAGTATGCTGCTATGCTAAATACACAGCAAGTGGCTACCTCCAGTCAAGCTGCCAACGACTCCTCCCTCTACTCACGGCTGCCCCTCGGGACGCAACCCAGCCAGAGCGAGGCGGGCGCCGACTCCACTGGGGACGTCTTGCAACTGCAACGACGGCGTTCTCGGCCCCGCCCTCAACAGTCCTGTGGTAACTGTGGGTCTCGGTCTCATGTTTCAAGGGCTCAGAACTGCCCTGCCCGTGGCCAGACATGCCGTAGCTGCGGTAAGCACAATCACTTTGCCAACGTCTGTCGATCTTCCCCGGCTGGGTCAGAGGGCCACACCCCCCAGTCTTCAACCGCCGTCATTCACAAGGTGAGCTCTGGGCCAGTGTCATTCAAATCATGCACAGTCAACATTAATGATGTGTGCATCCCCCTGCTGTTGGACACCGGTGCAAGTGTGTCTCTCCTGAATGTTGATACCTACAGTCAATTTTTCGGTTCACTGCCACTGTCCGCAGCCTCAGCTGTCCTCTGTGGGTATGGTGACTCCAAAATCGATCTGGTTGGCTCTCTCCAACTGACTGTCTGCTATGGAACCAAGCTGGTGCCCAATGCAGTTTTTCATGTGGCACGCCGTGGGGCCAACCTGATGGGCCTGGACCTGTTCTCCGCTCTGGGGTTTTCCCTCTTAGACACAAGGGGGGCAGCAATCCTGACTGTCGCCACACCTTGGCAGCAGAAGTGGCCATCGCTGTTTATGGGGCTGGGCTGCCTCTCTGCCTTCACCCATCAACCTCTCCTCAACCCTGCTGTGAAATCTGTCATCCAACCACTGCGCCGCATCCCGTTGGCTCTCCGTGATGGGGTCTCCGCCGAGCTGCAACAACTACTGGAAGCTGGCATCATTGAACCGGTGGACGCGTCACCTTGGGTCTCAAACCTCGTGGTGGCTAAGAAGAAGTCGGGGGGCCTGCGTGTCTGCGTCGATCTACGTGCAGTAAATAAGGCAGTGGTCCCTGATAAGTATCCACTGCCCACCTCAGAAGAACTCACTGCTCAGTTCTATGGCTCTGGGGTGTTCTCCAAGCTCGACCTCAGACAGGGGTACTTACAGGTGCCCCTCCACCCCAGCAGCCGAAACCTCACAGCCTTTGTGACACATGCAGGAGTGTTTCGCTACACCAGGATGCCTTTCGGTCTCAGCTCCGCCCCTAGCTGCTTCCAGAAAATCATGGTCTCCGTGCTGGCTGGCATACTGGGCGTGGCCATTTATCTGGACGATATAGTGGTACACGGGCCCACCAGTGAAATCCACGACAAGCGCCTTAACATGGTCTTCGCAGCCCTGTCCAAGCACAAGCTAACTCTCAGTGCTGAGAAATGTGTCCTCTCTGTACCAGCCATCGACTTCGTTGGGTTCCGGCTGTCAGCGAGCGGTGTAACTCCACTACAATCCAACGTGGACGCCATTCAGGCCATCCCTGAGCCCAGCTCGGCCGCCCAGGTCGCCTCCTTCCTGGGTATGACAAGTTACTACCTGAGGTTTCTTCCCCAGTACTCTGCGACCACAGCCCCCCTGCGCCAGCTGCTGCGTAAGGACGAGCCATGGGTGTGGTCAAAGGCATGCAGTGACGCTGTGCGTGATCTTAAGACTCAACTGACTTCACCACCAGTGTTGGCTCACTTCGACATCTCCAGCTCCACCTTTGTGACCTGTGACGCATCAGCCACAGCGATAGGGGCCGTGCTGTCTCAAACCCAGAACGGTGTGGAGAAGCCCATTGCCTTCGCCTCCCGTGCCCTCAACCTGACCGAGCAGCGGTACTCCGTGGGTGAGCGTGAGGCGTTAGCCTGTATCTGGGCTTGTGAAAGGTGGCACCTCTACCTCTATGGCCGCTCCTTCACCCTCAGGACAGATCACCAGGCCCTGACAGCGCTGCTGTCCACATCTGGGACAGGCCACAAACCCCTGAGGCTGCACCGCTGGTCTGACCGCCTCCGCCAGTACAACTTCAGCCTGCAGTTCACCCCAGGCAGAGACAATGTTGTCGCCGACCTGCTCTCTCGCTCTGTCTCCACCCCAGCTCCACAGACGGACACTGACTGTGTGGAAAAGGACATTGTCCAAATGCTACACACACCCCTCCAGGCCACTGTCTCTCTGCAGGAGCTGAGGGCAGCCTCCGAACAGGACCCTGTCCTCTCCCAGCTCCGCACCTACATCCAGAACGGCTGGCCTCACAAGGTCCCAGAGGAGCTGGCTGCGTTCGCCCGAGTCAGACAGGAGCTCTCCTGCTGGAACGACACCTGCGTGGCACGTGGGTTTTGCACAGTGGTCCCAGCTGCTCTCCGTGCACGTGTTTTGAATACGGCGCATGAAGGCCACCTGGGCATTGTGAAACTGAAACAGCGCTGCCGAGACCTGGTGTGGTGGCCGGGGATAGACAGAGATATTGAGGCTCTGGTGAAGGACTGTTCTGCCTGCCTTGTGAGTGGCAAGACTGGCCACCAGGCTCCCCCACCCCTGCAACCTCTCGCCTGGCCCTCTCAGCCCTGGGAACACCTGCAGTTGGACATTTGTGGTGAGATCCATGGAGTTCCCCACCACCAACGCTTCATGGTGGTCGCCTACGATCTACACTCAAAATGGCCTGAACTCACCACTTCCGGCACTGTGACCTCACAGATCATCATCGACTTCCTGGACTCCCTTTTCTCTCGCTGGGGCCTCCCAAAGGCCATCACCACTGACAACGGCCCTCAGCTGGTCTCTGCTGAGTTCACTGCTTATCTCGACAGCAAGGGCATCCGTCATATACGCACTGCGTACTACCACCCCCAGGCCAATGGCGGCGTTGAACGTTTTCACCAGTCACTGAAGAACGGCCTCAGAGCACACATGGCCCAAGGGTGCTCTTTCACGCAGGCCATCCGTCACACTCTGCTGCACTATCGGGCCACACAGCACTCGACCACAGGCGTCTCCCCAGCCTCTCTCATGCTAGGCCGGGAACTGTGCATGCCCCTTGACAGGCTCCGCCCCTCCACACCTCAGGCACCTCCCTCTGGGGTCAGAGCCTCAGTCACTCGTCAGCAGACGCGGATGAAGCAACGGTTTGACCAGTCAAAACGAACCAGGGTGCCAGACATCAATGTGTCAGACTGGGTCAGGGTCCGCAGGCCCCACAGGGACAATAAAATGGCTTCATACTGGTCCTCTCCTCTCCAAGTCACCCGTCAGCTGGGCCCAGCCACTTACCTCCTCAGCGATGGCACTCGGTGGCACTCCAGTCGTCTACGGAAGGTGTCAGCTCCGCCACACACAGCTGGTGACACAACCATAGCCATTCCCTCAGCATGGCGAGACGCCCCGGGGCTTCATGCAGCTCCTACACGGGCCCCAGACATTCCTGGGCCTCAGCTTTCCCTGCCATCTCCCTCCCCACCTCGGCCTGACCAGCCTCAGGCCGCCCCGCGACCTGTTCGCACACGTTTACGCCCTGGCCACCTAGAGGACTTTGTGTCAACCTTTCATGTTTGAAATCCTGCCGGGGGGGGGGGGGAAATGTTATGTATGCACACATCGACAGTGCTGCATTTGATTTGGTGCTGTTCTATTGTGCTGGGATCGATTGGTGATGCCTGCGGGCTCTGGGTTGTTTGATCGGGTCTGCCTTTGATGCTGTGTCAGTCTAAATAAAGAATGCCACGGAGAGGTTGTGTCGAGCGACAGCGCTGTGTCCTGACGTGATTTCTAAATACAATAGGGACACCCCCACCTTGTTTATTTGCCTGATCTACATGGACATAAGTATAGTCAGGTGGGGAAGCTTCATTTAAAGGAAAACAGATGGATAACATTTTTTTTTAAAAATCATGGAGAAATGTTATGCATTGCAGCTTTAAGCACACCCACAGATACTGTTGTAGTGATGATTAGCATTAGGCATTGGCAAAAGCTAGCACATCCCCCCAAAAATAAAAGAACACAATGTTGACAGGACACTCCCACATGAAGGAGAAGACATAAGATTGATTACCCTTGAAATAGAACAAAATCGCTTGGCTTGTAACAAGCTTTATTTACTGCATTCGATTATCATTAAAATGCTATTAGAGCAATAAGATGGGTCCAATGCTAAACACCACAACACCACAACACAGCACAACACAACACAACACAACACAACACAACATACACAGAGAGAGAGAGAGAGAGAGAGAGAGAGAGAGAGAGAGAGAGAGAGAGAGAGAGAGAGAGAGCGAGCCACGACAGTAGATGGGAAAGACGAGAGGAGACCCAAAGATGCGACAGGAGAGGGGAGGGGAGGGGAGCAGACCAAGAGGAGCAGTGGGAGATGAATATGAACTAGCTGTAGTGATTTGGGTGGCGGTGGGGAGTGATGGTGTGACAGCATGACCGTGACATTGGTCGCAATTGTCAGCCCTCGCAATGGCGACTCACTGGAACCTGCTTCCTTTGGGTCATAATTAGCTGTAAATGCTCTGAGAATGTAAAATTCATCATCACCTTAAATCTTATTCATTGGGGGAGCCATCTGCATTAACAGAAGCCATTTGGAGGCTGTGTGTGTGTGTGTGTGTGTGTGTGTGTGTGTGTGTGTGGGTGTGTGGGTGTGTGTGTGTGTGGGTGTGGGTGTGTGTGTGTGGGTGGGTGTGTGTCTGAGAAAGACAGTGTGTGTGTGTGTGTGTGTGTGTGAGAGAGAGAGAGAGAGAGAGAGAGAGAGAGAGAGAGAGAGAGAGAGAGAGAGAGAGAGAGAGAGAGAGAGAGAGAGAGAGAGAGAGAGAGAGAGAGAGAGAGAGAGAGTGATAGGTCGCAGAATAAAACATTTAAAAAAGGAGGTATTGTAGAAATTAAATATACTGTCTCCAGGCTATTTAACTCTAAGTACAATAATTGATATGGGTTTATGTATGAGTGTTTGTGTGTTTGTCTTACTACACTGGCTTAATGTAAGCATCCTTTTTGCAAATTTACACTGCATCAATTAATGAAATGATAAATTGATGACTTACTCACTCATTCATTAACTTACTCATTCACACACACACACACACACACACACACACACACACACACACACACACACACACACACACACACACACTCAATCAGTCAATCAACAAACTAACATTTTTTGGGGGGGGGGCATACAGGCGAATGAAGAGATGGGTGTTTAGGAGTTGAAGTCGGGGGAATGGCAGAGAGCCATTGGGGTTGGTGGACTTGATTGGCATGCTCATCCATGTGCGTTAATGACTTTGAAGACCAAAGGCAGAATTCATTAGTACCAACTCATTGTCTGTTAACCCTGAAGTCACTTTTCGGATAAATATAGCAGCGGAGATGGGAATAAAAAAAACAAAAGACCATTTGTGATAGTACAGGCCACACTGAAACAGCCACACATTTACCTGCAAACACACAAATCATATATGTATGTATATGAAAATATGCATGTGTTGCTTTGTGATGTAACTGTACATGAATGTTATGCAGGTAATGTGGAACAGAATCACTTTAGATGCATAACAATCCTCCGAGACAATAGACAATTAAGCGTCATCATGTTCACACGAAAATGAACCCACGACGTGCCCAGGATTAAATTACAGCAATACATGTGAAAAAAAAGCCATTTGTGAAACCTGATCGAAAGTATTCTAGGTTTATGACTAAGTAAATCTTGTTAAAATCCTCTTACAGCTTTGCATCACTAGCCAGCGACTGATGTAATGGCCTGTGATCCCAATGCTTCAAATCTTGGGCATGGAAAATACTTCAAAAGACATTAGACGGTGATGCGACCCATAACCAAACAGCAAGTCCACCTTTTACAGTGTATAAATGTGAGTCTAACCTTTTTTTTTTTTTTTTGTAATCATCATTGGCGTCTGTCGTGTCCAAGAATCCATTCCAAGAGGTTAAGGTGTGTGATTGAAACGAAGATGGCTTGACAGTCCAAGGTGAGAATAGAAGAGGCTAGAACAGTGTGGACAGGGGATAGGAGGGGGTGGACCCATTCTTGCGGCTCTCTGTTCTTGGCAGATTTTTCGGCGGCGACGCTTCTCTTCCGCATGCGTTCGTTTGTCTGTTTCGGCCTTGATGGAACCAGCTAGGCAGGCAGCTCTCCAGCGCTTTCGATTTTCCCACTTCTTAGGGTCGATGTTGAAGGTGATCAGCGTTCCCTTGATACAGTCCTTGTAGCATTTTTTGGGAGCTCCTCTTTTTCTTTGACCTTCAGTCAGTTCGGAGTATAAAATTTGTTTTGGGAGTCTGTCGTTTGGCATCCTCTGGATGTGGCCAAGCCACCGCAGCTGGTGATGTTCAATTGTCATCTCGATGGAAAAGAGATCGGCTCTTTCGAGAACTTGATTGTTGGTGACCCGTTCTTGCCAGGAAACTCCCCGAATACTTCTCAGTTTTTGCTGGTGGAAGCATTCTAGTTTATGGATTTGGTACTTGTAGAGGGTCCAGGCTTCACAACCGTACAGGAGGGTTGAAAGAACCACTGCACGGTAAACCATGATTTTGGTTGATGTCTTGAGATCACAATCATAGAAAAAACGGCGAGAAAGTCGGCCAAAGGCAGTGTGGGTAGCTTTCAGTCTGTTTGTGATATCCGGTTCTAGACTGTATGTTTCTTCGAGGATACTTCCAAGGTACTGAAAGGATTGAACTTGTTCTATAGGTTGGCCATGGATGGTGATTTGAAGCGGAACTCCTGGGGTATCCTGAGGCACAACAGCAAGCAATTTGGTTTTCTTGATGTTCACAGAAAAGCCAAAAGTTTCGTAGGCCTGAACAAAGGAGTTGGTGATTGACTGAAGACCTTCTGGAGTCATGGCAGGAGCAGCATTATCATCGGCATATTGAAGCTCAATGATGACGTTGGTGGATGTCTTGTTCTTAGACTTCAAGTGCTGGAGATTGAACAGGCTGACATCGAAGTGGTAACGGATGTTGACTTTACCGTCAAGTGACCGATCTGTCTTCTGCAAGAGAGCAGCCAGGTATAAGGAAAATAACGTAGGCGCTAGAACACAGCCTGGCTTTACTCCACAATCCACAGGGAAAGGCTCGGAACGGGTTCCATGGAAACAGACACAGCCTTTCATGTCATCATGGAGGGCGCGAATCATCTGGATGAAGTGGTCAGGGCATCCAGATTTGGATAGTACATCCCACAAAATGGCTCTTGGAAGAGAATCAAATGCTTTCTCAAGGTCAAAAAAGATGAAAACATTGTCTTCTGTTGTTCTCTTGCCTACTCCATGAGCTGTCACGCCGCAAAGATCATATCGAAAACCGTTTTGGGATTCGGGGAGAACTTCTTCAGGCAGGGCGGTGAGACGATTGAGAAGGATCTGCGACAGAATTTTCTCTAGTGTTGAGAGGAGGGAAATTCCTCTGTAATTGCTGCACACTCCTCAGTTCCCTTTTTTTTTAAAATGGTAATGATGTTTGTGTCTCTGAAATCAGCTGGGGCGGTCCGGGTTTCCCAGATATGCAGGATGATTTCATACAGTCGCTTCTGGAGAGGTAGTCCTCCATACTTGTACAGTTCTGCAGGGATTCGTTGGGGCCAGCCGCTTTGTTGTTGCGCTTCTGAGCGATCACTGTTTGAAGCTCCTTGGTGGAAGGAGGTGCAGACATCCACGGTTTTTGCGGCAAAGTAGGTAAGCCATCAAGGCAGCCCGGAGACGCTCATGACGGTTTGCAGAGGAGCTGGTGGAAGTGCTGTTTCCATCATTGACTGATGGCTACATCTTCCCTCAGAATTGTTACGTTGTCCTCTGCTTTCATTGGTGTTGGTGTGGTCTTGATGGGCCCATAGATGGCATGGGTAGCAGAGAAGAAGTTGTGGAGTTGGTTCTGGTCTGCGTAGCCCTGGATCTCAAGGGCTTTACTTTCCCACCAACCATCCTTCATAGAGCGGAGTTGAGCTTGGGTGTTTGACTTCTTTCATGTAGTGCTCTTCTTTCGTCTTGGAGGTTCTATCTTTCTCCCAGGAGAGATGAGCTTGATTCTTTGTGCTGATCAGGTTGAATATTTTCTGGTTGTTCTTATCAAACCAATCCTGGTGACGTCTTTTCAGAATACCAATTTCGGTTTCAGCTACAGCTGCAGCGAGGAGGGTCGTTTTTAGGTTTATCCAGTATGATATGGGGTTGTTTTCAATGAGGGCAACATCCTTCAGGACTTCTGTGACCTTATTACAGAAGCTTCTTCTTACACTGAGATCCTCAAGCTTTCGGACGTTGATTTTCTTTAGCAGGATGGTCATGGCAGGGCGTCTAGGCTTGGGTTTGAGTTGCAGATGGAGCTTGGAGATGACCAGCCTATGATCGGTCCAACAATCGTCAGCATGCGGGAGTGCCTTGGTGACATGGATGTTGGATCCGTCCTTCATGCATACAATCACAAAGGCAATGAGATGCCAGTGGTGGGATCGCGGATGCATCCAGGTAGATTTCTGGCTCATTTTGAGTTTGAAGATAGTATTTGTGATGGTGAGGCCATGTTCTGCACAGCGGCCAAGGAGAAGGCTTCCGTTTGTGTTGCATTTACCGACTCCATGCTTCCCAATGATGTTGCTCCATGTTGTACTGTCTCTGCCAATGCGAGCGTTGAGGTCACCCATAAGGATGAGCTTGTCAGCTGCTGGAACGGTGAAAATAGTTCTTGATAGGGTGCTGTAGAACGCTATTTTCGCCTCATTGTCAGCATCAAGAGTCGGAGCACAAGCGCTGATGGCAGTCAGGAAGTATCCATTTTGAAGTGGTAATCTGATGGAGATAATGCATTCGTTAATGCAGACAGGTGTTAGATTCAGGTCATGGACAAGTTTGGATCTGATCGCAAAGCCGACTCCATGAATTCGGCGGTCCATTTCTGGTAATCCTTTCCATATGAACGTCTATCTGAGACCTTTTTCTTTGAGTTGGCCTTCATCTGCAAGTCTTGTCTCTTGGAGAGCCGCAAGATCGATGTTGAAACAAGAGAGTTGTTGTGCAATAAGGGCAGTTCGTTGTTCTGGTCTATCAGAGTCATTCCGATCAATAAGAGTCCTAATGGTCCAGGTTCCAAAAGTCAGTAGTGTAAAAACTTCCTTATTTCACCCGCAAGAAATGGATTTCCCACTGGACACGGTATTCCAGTCAGGAGACATGGGAAACAGCTGTTTTTAGCCCACATTTTCTAGGGGGTTCCCCTGATTGGGGGGGGGAGCAGCGCTGTCCCTAAAAGGGCTGCTCCATCGCAAGGTTGCTGCCAAATCCACACAAAGTTTTCCGGGTTCATGTAGAGACGACCATCAGATCCTTGCGCCAATTGTGTGCCTTTGGAGTTATGAGCTTCCAGGATGATAATTCCCTGCTCCCGTTGCTGCGCAGCTTCGCCAATGGACTTTGTGGGGGGGGGGGGGGGGTAAAGCACGGTCCTTGAAGAACTCTCGGAGCCATTCACTAAAGCCTTGATTAAAGTGGTGATCAGGTCACGGTGCTGGTCCACACTGCTTGGCCTGGGAGAATCTAGTTCCATGGCAACACAAGAGTGAAGATGATGGGATCCGCCACAGGTTGTACCCAAGTGATGGTCAGATTGGGAGTCCAGACTGCCCACTTGTTAGGCACTTACGAGCCAGGGATGTGTGGGATTTTTATAACCGCCAGTCCGCGGTCCCGTTAGGCTTTAGCCAGCTGAGTGCTGCCCAGGTTACGCCAACTCCACAAGTGAAGTCCCATCAATACCGCAAGGAGGGGCCTATCCGGGGTTTGTCATGCAAGTAAGTGAATGACCATCGACAAACACAGTGAACTATACTTGTGTGGACGCTTTGTCTCATGGGAACGGAGAATATTTTAATTTCTCTGGTTACAATTCAAAACAATGCTAGAATTCCAAATTTGATGTTTTTTTCATCTGACTTGGTACAGCTTAGAAGAAAACCTTTACTTCTTATGAAGTATTCTGGTGCCTTTACTCACTGTGTGCTGAACCAACATGATGTCAGATCATTTACACAAGCAATCCCGGGGATTTCTCTAAGTGGTTAAAAAAGATTAAATCGTAGCATTCATGAAAGCATTGGTAATAAGAAAATTCTGCTTAAATCCTGGTTTTCACACCACTTCCTCAAACGTAATAGTGATAAAACGGAGGTTCTCCTAGTTAACACTAAATCTACTTTGGCCAAAACTGATAGTTTTTCTCTTACTATTGACAATTCTATAGTCCCCCCATCGCCTCAGGTTAAGAGTTTGGGTGTCATCCTGGACAGCACGTTATCTTTTGAAGCCCACATCAACAATGTTACTCGGTCTGCAAACTTCCACTTACACAATATTAATCATCTTCAGCCATCACTTACACCTAAAAGCACAGCCATACTCACTCACACCCTGGTTACATCCCATATTGACTACTGTAATTCTATCCTCTTTGGTCTTCCCCTCAAGTGTCTTCATCAGCTTCAATTGGTCCAGAATTCAGCTGCCTGTATCATTACCAGAACTCCTTCCATTGATCATATCACTCCTGTTCTTCAGCAACTCCATTGGCTCCCTGTTAAATACCGTATTGACTTCAAGATCCTGCTCCTCACCTTTAAGGGCCTTAATAACTTAGCTCCTTCATATCTTTCCGAACTCCTTCATATCCACATGCCCTCCCGCACTCTCAGATCCTCTTCTGCTCTCCAACTCACTACATCATCGGCCTGCTTGACTACCATGGGGACTAGAGTCTTCAGTCATTCTGCCCCCCACCTATGGAACTCTCTCCCACAAGAAATTCGCAACATTGACTCTCTTTCAACCTTCAGATCCCATCTCAAAATGTACCTTTTCAAACTGGCATATTCAGTCTGATCCACGCTTCATTGAGTTTTGTGCAGAAGTTGATGTTATACTCATCTGTTGTATTAACTTTTTATTGTCTACCCTGCTTTGTTTTGATTTTATGCTGTCTGATACAGTGCTGCTTGTTTTTTACTGTGTTCTGTAAGGTGTCCTTGAGTGCTCTGAAAGGTACCCACAAATAAAATATATTATTATTATTACTATTAAAAACTGACTTTTGGATCGAGACCCTGTGTCCCAAATACCATGATACATACTGTGTTTTGAGTTTGTAATATATTTACTCTGAAAAACTGACCAAATGCAGTTTTATTTCAAAATTCCCTTATGCATACTAAATCTTCTCCATTTTTTGATTGCGCTATCAGTGGACACTATCAGGGGCGCCGACAGGGGGGGACAAAGGGGACAGTTACCCCTGGGCCTCAGATCGGGGGGGCATCAAACTGACCCCTAACCTTAAAATAATCTGCTGGAATATTTTGTCAAAAATAAACATCCGTGAAGATTTAACAAAGTATTTCTCAGTAACAAAAAAGCTTATTATTCTATTATTGCTTATTTTCCTTGACATAGAGGTCAGAACAGATTCACGTCCTCCCCCCCTCCCCCACGTCATGGTTTGGTCCGACTGTCAACAACGTAAACGCCACTCACTGCCTCATGCTCATTTTCCAACAACCATCAGGTGCGAAAAACAGAAAAGTAAAACAACAAAGGAAAAATTATGAAAAAGAGTTAAGGGGCTCTATGGCAACGCATTTGAAAAAAGCTAAAGAGAAAAGTGAGTTTTATCTAGGCAGGCTAACATTACATCTGGCAAACAGCAGAGCTAGCTTACTGGTGGTTAACTAGCTAGCTACGTTACCTACGGGCAATGGCTAGCTAGGCTACTTCATTGATAGACATAGTTTTAAATTTTAACATCCAGTTAGCATAGTAGAGCCGTATAACAGTTTAACACAATGCTTCTTTGACCTCATCAATGAATTTGCAACCCGGAAAGTGCGGCGCTTTTCATTTGTTTAAATATTAGAACTGACGGGTTTTTAGGCCTATTGACAAAACATTCACAATGATATGCATTTAGAGAAGGAGATGAATACCTGATGAATTGTAAACAGCGCTTTTCTTCACCAATGTAAATTGCCAAGATTTATTAAAGCTTTTTTTATTTTACTCCTGCCGCCGTCCTTTGAGTTGCCTGGATCCCCGATATAGCCTACATGATTTATCTACGAATACTGAGACAATGATGATTTATCTGCGAATACTGAGACAATGATAAATATCTGCGAATAGCCTACTGTTCTTTAGACAAGTTATAGCCCACATGGTTTCTTTGTGAATACTGTGATCCTACCTTGAGACAAGTGATATGTAGCCTACATGAGATGATTTATAGTGCACGGGGGGGAGGGGGGATGGGGGGGGGCCTCGCGAGATCATCTCGTCCTGGGCCTCGGCTAGGTTGACGGCGCCCCTGGACACTATTGCCCCATAATGTGTTTTGGAAACAGAGCTGGAAAATGTTTTAAAAAATGGCAGATGGTAATGCGACCCATAACCAAACAGCAAGCCCACCTTTTTACAGTGTATAAATGTGAGTCTAACCTTTTTTTTTTTGCAATAACACTGGAGTAAGTGAATGAATCAGTTGTTGTGTACAAGAGTGTCACTGCTGTGTTAAAGAACAGTAAAAAGAACGACTAATGAAAACAAAAAATTCAAATATATCCAAATTACCTTTCAATAACTGTTTATGTTTGATACTGGCACAGTCTCCTTTGTTGTGGTTCTGTCAGTGCAGGACTACTAACAGGAAATGCATGCACAGCAGCAAATGCAACACTCGCATTACACATTAGTACCAAATGAGTAGTAAGTTTATTTCTGACATACTAACTTTGAAAATAGTATACAAGGAAAATTAGAACGTGTTAGATACTACATAGTGCTAGTGTATAGTATAGCATTTGCAACACATCTGTGGCAGAGTGGGGTGTGGATGTGTCTTCATTTGGAGTGTGGAACCAATTTATCTGTCCTGAGTTAATTAGCCTCACAGAGGACAGCTGGTCCTCTGCCAGAAAATCTTAGTTGTATGAGCTCTTTATATTCAATCATTCACATGAATTGTTAGTTTTCCATTAAACAGTAACTAAATCCTAGACTATTTTAGTGAATCTGCTGACATATACAGGTTAAAAACCATGTTAAAGGTTAAAGACATGGCAGGCTAGTCTTGGTACTCTGTGGTGTTAGCATAGCAGGTTAAACACAGCTGCAGATCAGAACATTAATAACGGATCTGTTGGATGTAGGTGTGCCAAAGAACCGACATTGACAGCACTATTGACAATTGTAACTGCTGGCTCTGTTTGTCAATGCAACAGAGCCATTATTAATGTTATTATCTGCAGCTGTGATTTTTCCTGCTAACATCACAGAGACTAGCCTGCCATGTTTATAACCTGTAGATGTCAGCAGACTCACTAAAGTGGCCTCGGGTTAAATTACTCTCTAAAAAGTGTGTGGGGTAAAGGCAGCAGAAACCAGAAAAGTGCACTTGGTATGCAGCAATTTAGGGGGGAAAGGGATTTAATAAAATATAGTTAAAACTTTTACAGGAGTTTTCTGAAAATGCCAAAATGTTATTGTCTGCTGCTGTTCTTTTTTTTGCATAGTACATTTCCTTACTACTCTTGCCTACCTAATGTGGTCATGTCAGGGCATCTAGGCTTCTTCTAAAAGGGTAACATGAATGTTGAACCACTCATCATTCCCCAAATTCCCTCTGATATTCTTAGGTATTCTACTTCATTATATGTTAAAGGGACATTGTATAATATTTTTCATTAATTTATTAAGATCTGGAGTGTGTACACGGACCTCTGGTGCTTCAATACACCACTTATTTCCATTGCTATTGCCTCAAATGTTCTGGTTCAAGAAGCAGGGGTAATATTGGAGGAATACCAGCCAACGTGACATGAGCCTTTATTCACACAGAAAAAAGACGCTCGCTACGAGGCATGATAAAAATGAACGCAGGATTTTAGATGCTTTTATTCTTCAGCAGTGGCTTGTTGGCGGTACAGGCAACAGCAAAATACATGTGGTCCATTGCTGAAGAAAAAAACTAAAATCCTGCATTTATTATAATCATGCCTCATGGTGAGCGTAATTTTCTGCGCACAGAAACAATCACATCTTGTTCGCTAAATTGATAGAAAAATTACACAATGTCACTTTAAGTCCTATGTGTTTTGTGTGAGCAGTCCACTAAGTCAAATTACCTTTAATGTGTTAACGTACTTAACTAGTAAAGCTGATTCTGATTCTACAGCAGTCAGGGGGCAGGACAGAGACTCAGGTCCAAGAATGAGGACAGAAATCCATGTATGTGGCAGGCTAAGATGGAGTAATAGAGGGCTACACAGTGTGTGTGTGTGTGTGTGTGTGTGTGTGTGTGTGTGTGTGTGTGTGTGTGTGTGTGTGTGTGTGTGTGTGTCCAACATGCATCATGATATCCCATTGCTGGATCTAATGCACCCTTCCCCATCTTCCTTTTGTAGGAAGTAAACGCTGTACCGACTTAACATTTTGTCATTCAAATGAGTAACAAAGTCATACAGATAATGCAGTGCTGCCACCTATTATGTTCTGCTCCTGTTCCTGTGTGTACTGTGTCTGCATGAAAAGCAAAAAATTTTTTTTTAAAAATGAATCAGACAATGTTCCAGAAAGCTCCATAAAAGCATTGAAATGACCATATTCATTAGGTTGTCCACATGTGACATAAATACAGTATGTCTCCATCTATACTGCAGTGTGTAAAGAGGACACAGTGTTCTGCAACAGACAGAGAGGGGCTGTGGAGCCCAGCCCAGTCTGGCCAAGCCCAGCCCGGCCCGGCCCAGCTCAATCCAGCCAGTACCAATCCATCATCACCCCTACTGAATCATCACGCTGCCAATAAAGCCGGGCAGCAATACATTACAGGAATGTGGCAGGCCTTAGCGATAATGACATTGAGCAGTCCCCTTGGGCTACAGGAAAAGCCTGGGCACGTGACACACCTGCTTACGGAGGCAATAATATAAGGAAATGTATTGGTGTGCCAGACGGGGGGGTGGAGGTGGGGGGCAGGAGTGGGAAAATGAGAGAGTGACTGGTGCTCGGTCCGTTCATAAGAAGAGGGGGACGCAGCAATGGCCTTAACAGTGACGAGCAAACATCAGCTTACCGTACACATATAAACAGACCCAGAACCTAATGATGGAGGTTATCTTCAAGTCAGGCTCCTTCAGACAAAGCATTTTACATCCTCTCTGATATACCAAAGCCTATTTCTGTCATTCTAGCCAGTTGGATTATTATGATTTGGTTAACACCGGGAACGCAGTTGTGACAGGGAATGCTGTAAGATGCAGCAATGTTTGGCACAAAGCTGAGCAAACCGATAGAATGCAGGGTTTGGGTACACTCTGGTGTACACACACACACACACACACACACACACACACACACACACACACACACACACATACTCGTAAATCTATGCTTATGGGGCCCCCTCACTGACTACATTCATTTCCTAGCCCTTAAGCCTAACCTTAACCACGCAAACTACAAAATCACATGCCTAACCCTAACCTTAACCCTAAAACCAAGTCCTAACTCTAAAATAGACCCTTTTACTTGTGGGGCCCCATAAAATGGCCCCACAATGTAGGTGGTTTCTGGTTTTTCTATCCTAACGGGGACATTTGGTCCCCATTAGGATAGTTAAACATGGTGTACACACACACACACACACACCAAAGCTCAACTTAAATCTATGGTCAAAGTCACAAAGAGTGTGAGGGTGAGGGGGATTAATCTCTGCGGTGATAGAAGCCGACTACAGAGTCTGTGTCAATGTAAGATTGGTGACAGATGTGGTGAGAAATGGCACTAATACCAATAGTGTACACCGCTGCACTGATCTGTGTACGCTAGACTGAGCTGTCTGAGAAATAATACCAAAGCTCGCCGCCCCCGTCTGCCTCCCTGTCTGTCTGGCATTAGGGTGTCGTGACTCCTGCGTAAGTTGCTGTTGAAACACTAAATCGTTGCGGTCGCCTTAAAATCCCTGCAACGTCAATTTAAAAAAAAATGTCTCACTTGTATTTACATTTTACCTTTGTCGTGAGCGAGTTTCATTACTGCAAGGGCTCGGGAGTGTTTTATGAAACCCATTCAAAACACCTTTGGCAATCAGTACAGCACGAAAGTAATCTAAAGAAAAAAAACCGGACCTTTTGAGAGTATTGAAATATTTGGTCAGTTTAAGAATAATATCTTTTAAGGCATCTTTTTGTTTTTTTTGCGGGCTTTCTCTTCGTTATTGCCCAGATTGAGAAGTGATGTGCCAGCTGTAAACACCTTCAGATTGAAATCTAAATACCAATTCTGAAACATACGTTTATCTTCTATGTCTCTGCTTGACCTTGGGAAGATTGAACATTTTGTCACAACCCTGATTTTACATCTTGCTTCGAAAGTCCACACCGTTATGCAATTTCTTACTGTTAATCTGCCACGTTCTCTTCCTTAGAATAACGAGTGAGGATATGTTTGCAGAAGGCAAAAAGGCATGACAAAGGAAACAAGAGGCTTGTGCTGATAGAATAAAAGTCTGGATTTATTTGTTTGTTGTTGAGCTGTACATTTAAACGTGTACCTGACTGCAGCAAGAGAAACACACAGAACAGAACAGGATGCTCAGCGTCAGAGTTGCTCGCATAGCAGAGGTGTGACTGGTTTAGCAAAGACATGAACGCTCTCTATCACATATACATTTACATACGCTGCAGGGACGATGCCTTGCTGTTGGGCTGTGGTCGGGAGACGGGAGATAAAACCCCCGACCAGGCCCTGTTCCCAGGCTGGTTTCAAAACCATTCTCTCCCAGTCATACCTGAAAGAGTTCAGAGAACGTTTTCACACATCGTAAAATCATAGATTGTGTGTCGATAAATTAAGTCAACTCTTCCCCCAACATCCATTGCAATTTCATTACATCTGTAATGAACAGGTACATATAACAGCCCTGTGTAGTAAAGCTTAAGTATGAATGGGGTGTAGTTCAGTTCTGTACAGATGTGACATCAGTATCGTTTACCCCAACTGCATCAGTCTGTCAGGGATCTGCAAAAAAAAAACAGTCCCTGACGAGCCAGCCACTGAACAGCAAGCTCATCGTGGATCAGCATGGTCATCAGGCAGGAGTTCACATGAGCACCTACTGGTTTTCAATCAGGAAACCATGACTCTCCCCCTGGACAGAAGCTCAGTAACACAGACAGCTACCAAGGGACACCATCCTAGACAAGAACCAAGCTTAGATTTGGTGCTTTTATAAATAGTCCCAAGAAATGGCTTGGGGTCTACTTGCTTCCCAGAAACAGAATCTCCCATATTGTTCCACCTGGCTCACAGCAGAGGGCTTCTTCAGCCCAGCTGATGTTCAGACATGGTCAGAGTAAAGATCACGTGTCACAAACCGACAGAAACAGGAGAACCAACCCCAGAAAATTTGACATACTTGAAAAGGATTTGGTGCCCTGGCTGAGAGCACATCAGAAGAGACTGAGGACATAAGAATTAAAATGGACATCAAAGTGTCTTTCATCCAAGTCTTATATAGTCAAGAGACTGCACTGTGCTCTATCTATGACTCTGGTTCACAGTAATTCATCGACGAGCAAAACTCTCGATTAAAATCTTTTTAAAAAATATTGATGTAAGTACATATTGATAAATATTTTTTTTTCTGATAATTCTATATTCAGCAGCAAGGTAGGAGATTTACAAAAAGAGCCAGACTTACAGCCAACCAACACAACATCAAAGCTCAGACCAACACGTTGCCGACACCCTCCCAACAACCGTCAGCACGGACATATCATAAAACCTCAACGACCCACAACACACTTTGGACACAAAACGACAAAAGGGCTCACTCCATTCTGTCAGGGAGAGCCCCCTTTGGTACTGGTGGTACATTCCCAAACCCATTCACCTTATCTCTAATAGGTTAAAATTGTTCAGCATCACCAAAAACAACTTAAAAAAAAAATCAATGGAAACACTTTCTGAAAATAAGCTGGGGACAAAAGCTACAGCACTAAAACTGCACTGCCCAACTCCAACCAAGATTTGATTGGGAAGTCAACCTGACACACAAGCAGGAAAAGTTATGTTCTCCAAATGTATGAAACATCTGACTGTGGGCAAGTCCTGTACTTATCTAGTGTAGCCTTGTCTTTAAAAATGCATATTTCTTGTGATAATGCATGTTGGGTGGACAGTGAGCACTGGAAGCAGATGCATACACTTAAAATCCACACGTTCTGAGGTACTTCTGAATCTCACAGCAGAGGCTATTACTCAACCACATTTGGATGGATTGCAGGTAGCATGTTCTAGGGTCGGCTTTTCGTTAAAGAGATT
This sequence comes from Lampris incognitus, assembly GCF_029633865.1. Classification (NCBI taxonomy): domain Eukaryota; kingdom Metazoa; phylum Chordata; class Actinopteri; order Lampriformes; family Lampridae; genus Lampris; species Lampris incognitus. The sequence continues at coordinate 86,427,257 of NC_079213.1, read as the reverse complement.
TTGGCTTCAGATTTTCACAAACTTGATTGGCTGACAGGATACGGGGTGATCAACACACCTTAATAAAACACATGTAGCTGTATGAGGATAAAAACATAGAAAAAAACTTAGCACCATTTGAGGTCAGAGAGACAGATCAGTTTACAACCTGTTTTGCTGGTAGCACCGTCAGCCATTAAAAAAACCCAGAAAAGCAATACACAGACAGAACACACACCAATCAACTGCACAACACTGCAAAGAGCGGAGATATATACACCCAAAGACACCCCCCCCCGCAGACACCCCCCTCTACAGCAGCAACGTTAAGCAGGTAATAAAACATTTTTTCCTAAGAATGATACTGAGGTGGTTTACAAGGTTTATATGCTGTACATGTTGAGAGAAGAGTCTAATAATCAGATATAACTTCCTTATCAACTTTTAATATACATACATTGTTTATAGTCACTGACAAACAGATACCAGAGTAGCAATGAGGTAGGACGGTGAGGCTAGATGAAGTAGAACTGGTTTTTGTGGATTGTATACAACCTTACTGCAGAACTTTGAATGCTTGGAGCTACTGGAAGAAAAAAAACATATATATCTATATATATATATATATATATATGAACCTAACAAGGTTTCCCTCTCATTATTTTCATTTGTACTAAGTTTGACATTGTATCTGTTGCTTTAACAGTAATACATAATCTTTTCAGTAAGCTGGGAGAATGGTACGATGTAGCTGGTCTGGTTCGGTGTAGGGTACCTTGAACATCATTCCCCTCTATTAACCTGTCAAAGTTTAACACAACATCTGCTTCACTTGTACAGATTTGCTATTTTCTTCCCACTACTCCCCCCCCCCTTAACATCCAGTCCTTACCACCATCGTTGCACTAGAAAGACAGAGGTGTTCACAAGACTGGGTACCGAGCTTTTAATGGTGATGTTCTACAAAGCCAAAGCAGTTCATAGCAACTGTCCAATGGCTCTGCTGGTGTACTTAAAGAGTATTTGTTACTAATATGATGCTAAATCCAAACTGGTTCTCAGCATCTGGCTCATTCCATCGGATAAGGGCTGGTCTTACAGATGCGGAGACATCTAGCTATTAATAAAAATACTCTCGTATATTTCTCATCAACTGAAGATGGTTTCAGATCAGGCTTTATCGAGTTTCAGGCAGCAACCAGCCTTAGATAAACAGCACAACGTTTCAGGTGAATAGGTCTAATAATACTCTAAAACCCGTTTGAACCACACCCCCTTATTTGGCATCAGAAAAAACAAGCAAACAGAGAAGCACGACAACAATGGCGTGTCACAGAATTTCAGCAAGGTTGGTTCACACAGCAAAAAATTCAACAAAAAAACCATCTAAAAGCATTTACTGCATGTACCTTTCTATACATGCTAGATGTAAACCCCACATGTATCGTTTAAAACATGCTAGTGCGTAAACCTCACATGTTGCTTTATACAGAAATGACAAAAAGGACACCATCTATAGGGATACATTTTTAGGAAACAAAAATATATAGCTATTATTTCACTTTTACGGTGGCTTAAGATTCTCAATGCTAAAACCTTGGCAAGGGCCTTTTTTTGTGCAAACCCAGCTGATTCCTAGATCAGGTCAGCATCCCCCATTGTTACCTTTATCTAATTCAAAGCTTTGGCTTACCAGCACCACTCCTCCATAAAAAATTCACTATTATCGATACATAGCGCACATATATACACACCCAGCGTCTTGACACATTATGTTAAAGCACAAAATCCAGTCAATGTGCACAACTGCTAAAGATCTTTAGACTGGAGAGTCACAAAATTGGGAAATTTACCAATAAGCCAAGAAAATGTACAGTCACGTTGTTGGACTATTGCGCCATCCGTTTGCACGGGTAACCGTTTCGACTTTTGGGCAAGAGCAAGTTGTGTTGGAGTTTTACAGTCCAGTTTCTGTGGAAGTGTCTGGACCATCCTAAATTTTCTAAAAATAATAATAAACGAGTGATGGCGAGTTGGCACGTGAGAGGCATCTTTGATCATACTATAGCCCATCTCTCACTCTTCCCTTACAAATCAACAAACCAGAACATACTAAGGTGCTTCATAACAACATGATTGTTGGGCCTCATCATTCTATAAAGCCAAAAGAAAAACAAAACGTTTTGGACGATTACGACAAATACTTTTCTTTCAGATTGGAGATACTGTTCAGAGGTTTAAAGTGCATTCAATGATTTGTGTTGAGCTAGCTATCAACTGCATCTCAACTGCTAAAGTACAATGGTTAAACAAGACAAGAATTCTTGTATAATTTCACTGCAACGGGCCCTCAAAAATTAAGGACAGAGCCCTTGTGATACTTAGTGACTAGTCTATGTTTTGAATGCAGTATGACGTACAGGCTCTATCCAGATCAGGTGTTAAGGGGAGCCTTGTTTCTCATGTCGGGCATGGAGATCACTTAGGCTAATGATAGGAGGGACATTTCTTCTCATTTCTTTGTGGATGCCAGTGATCTACATTTGGATACAACATCAAGCTTAAAGCCAACAAGTTTTCTGACAAAACAACATTAAGGTAAAATGAAACAAAACAAACCGTCAGGTTAAAAAGAAGAAGAAATTTACAATGTCAGTTAGATAACATCAGCCAAGAATAGACCATAAACTTAAAATGGTAATAAGTATCTGAACTAAAACTGAAATATCTGTTTTGATGAAAAATAAAAAGATGACTTTTATGTACACTGAAACATCTCCAAATAGCCTATATATGGTATCTTAACAAAAGGTTGATCAAACTGTAAGTAATAAAAAAATTTTAAAAAAAAAACAGACATACAGAATGACAGACAGACAGAGAAATAAATCGACTGATAAACAAGATTCTAGAATGTGAGGAGGAGAGGCTTGATGGGCAGCTCTGCAGCAGATTCACAGTTAGCCACAGCTAGGTCACAGTTGAGATTTCAATCTGCAGCATTTAGTTCCAGTCTGCAGACATCCACACAAACCATTTGAGATAAAAAAAAAAAAAAACAGCAGAGAATAACAGAAAACAACAAACACAAAAATAGATATGAAAAAAGAAGAAATTTTTCAAAGTTCTGATGGCATGGCTTGCAAAAAGTTGTCACTAGGGCAACTTTACCTTATTTCCCTCAGCGGCATGGCTTAAAAAAAGAGGGGGTTATTATGGGGTGGAGCAGGCCAAGACAACCCTTGACAATGAAGGACAGTGCTCCAGACAGCTTTACCCACAGCTAACACTTCTTTCACACGAGGAATGACCTGAGCTGTGCCCAATTGTCCCGATTTCATTCCTCGACAGCTTTATCCAACCGACTAACAAGGGGACTTTGACCGCAAATGATGAAGCTCAGTTTGATATAATGGCGTCAATCAGTGTCTAGCCATCTCTTACATTCTCACAGCAAAGTGCAAATGAAGCATCACCACATTAAACGTACTCTACATTTACAATCACAGCTTACTAGAGAATCCAGGGGCACAGTGGCCTCCCGTGATTGCCATATCCTTTATAAGGCCTTTCTGGGTATATCAACTGTACCACTAAAACTCCTTGAACAGTCCCATGATCTGCAAGGGACAGCTTAGATTAAGAGTAAGACTAGAACATCACATCTGGTTACAAAGGTTTTCCTTTTATGAACGGTTAATGGTCCTATTGGAGGTTAAACAATAAAGGACCCGTTTCTGTGAAACAAAAGAAAAAAAAGTGGGAAAAAAACAGCAAGTAACAAACCAATTGACTCTACAGGAGAATCCCATTCAAACACGCCCATAAGCCCTCTTTTTAAGGAGGTTATGCTAAAAATCTGGATCTCAGACTGACAGACCACCTACTCATGATTAATCTCTTGGGGCAACAGAATATCTCTGCAATATACTATATGGCTGTTACCAATTAAGACTTGTGTATTTTAGACCCTGTGGGGAAAGTGCTTCAACAAGTTATTCACCCAGTTCCCATTCAATGCATAGTACCAATAACACACACTCGTATCCCTAGCCATTTAGCAATTCAGCCACTAAAACAGTTACCCTCCACATCTTAGACCACATGCAAGCTAGCGTCATCGTCAATGCAACATCTAAAGCTTTAGAGGACTTTATCAAGGGAAACAATCACTTATTTCTCAAGTGTTTAAAGATCTCAATTATGTTCTGACACAGAACAATAGTGTAAGTGCAGATTATTTTCTTTTTAACGATCACATTTAATAATCTCTGCTTTAACAAACACAAACATCTCAAAAACAAACAAAACAAAACGTTCTCCATACCAGTCCCACTTACAGCTTAGAAAAAATAACCAGCTCTTTTGACTCAAGCTCCGGCTGGAGTGGTTGGTGGGTAAAGCTGTCAGTCAGCCAATAGCCCAATGGGGTGCTAAGGAAGGGGATGGTTGGTCTACTCAACAGATAGAGAAGTATATGTAGTTGATCCTGTTTCGATCCAATTTTGACAGACAAATTCAATTTGTTGAACAGAGACACACCCCTTCCTGAGATTGCGACAAACACCCCAGCCATCCCATACCAAGTGCCCCTCTTCTTTACACAGCTGTCCACGAAGGGGGGTAGGGCTGGAGTGCCAGCATGACAACGGTTGATTACTACATGCCATCATAAGTGAAGTTCTCCATCTTAACCGTCTGCCTGATGAGCAGCTTGGATTCCCGCCGCTCCTCATTCTTGATGGACTTGTTGATGTCCATGATCTTTTCACAGATGTATTTGTTCACTTTGGACAACCTCTGTGTGATCTCCGCACTGTCAGCTGTTTCTTGAGAGACTCGGTCATAGAGACACTCTGTGGAAAGAGCAAGGGTTAAAAAAAAAACAAAAAAAAACAAAAAACAAACAAAAGCAACAACGAAAGGAACAAAAGCTGTACATTTAAACGGAAATTATCTTATAACAATGGTTATAATGGCAAGGTCTCATGGAAATTGTCAGTTGTTTTTCCAAGTTTTTTCATATTTCTTTTTTTTTTTAAATAACACATGCCCTCTGTAATTACACTGACTTCAAATTGCTAAAACATGAGTTCTGGGTGACAGCCTTACCTCTAACTATCTTTAGCTTGCTGGGAGAGAGTGGAGGTTTGGGCAGAGCATCTTTCTTTTTCTTGGTAGCAACTCCGGTAACGCTGCGGTTCTTCAGCGTCTCGGTGCCCCAGATCATCACAGCCAGATTCTTGGTGAACTTGGAATCTCCCTGGGTCCGCTGTAGTTGGTGCCACTTCTCCTCCTCTACCCAGATCCCTCCACCTAGGTGTACCTGAGGAGGGATGGAAGTGAGGACAGTCAGCAGACCAAGTACACCATGCTTTGTAGTGTGTATTGGTGTCATCGTCAAAGAGAAGAATTTTTTAAAATATTTTTTTGGTCAGCACAGTGCCAGCAGAGATAAGAACACCAAGTAAAGTGTTGCTAGAGTCAACTTAGTATGGTTTGTTTCATCAGTGTGAAAACAAGGGTACACAACCCCCGTAACAGGCTACAGTGACTACACCCCCACACTGGTCTGAAACCACTAAAAGATTACAATAGACAAGAATAAATCAATGGTAGATTTCATCTAACCAGCTCCTGTTCAGCTTAAATTAGAAATCCCAGGAAGCACAAAACTCACCAGCTAGGATACATAAAATAAGCTCAGGCCACTGAGTGCTTGTAGGATGGATTATGTTCACTGTGTACCTAGCCTGTTGCAGCTCTCCACACACCGCTGCAGCACGTTGCATAAGTCTGCACCAAACAGGGGTCCAAGCCGATTGCCATCCTAGGCAGCCTGCCCTGGGCATTCTAGGTGAGCTAATGCAGCAGAGAGCGTATGTGACTCTCCTGTCTTCTCTCCTCTCTTATCACTGCAAAGTCTTTAGGCTTGCATCCAAAAGGCTTTTCCCTGTGCAGCTAATGTGCTTTAGGCAGACAAGATTTTCACTATCCCTCAAGTTAGACAAGATTTCTCCTTGCCTCCCACTCTATCTCCTCTCCCATATCTCTCTCTCTCTCTTTTCATTCTAGGGCTAACCTGTCAGTCACTTTAAATTCCTCTGGTGCAAATAATTAATATAGGGGCCCCTGATGTAGGAGAGCTCTAATTTGCTTGTGTTCTTCACGCTTGAAGTGGTTGCAGGCCCTGGAGCTTGTAGTACCAACCCCCCCCGTCATCAGACACAGGACACCGGCTGACTTACAGCAGTGAAGAGAGCAGAGAACCTTAACAGGCTAATAAACACTGATGTTGATACCGGCTGGGCTTGCACGAACAATGATAATCTTCTCAGCCTTGTTTACCCACTGAGGTAGGGCAACAGTGGGGGTGGGGTTTGATTTCCTACAACAGTATGCTCCCAGGTCTGTATGTGTGAGGTGAAAACAGCATTTCCTATGAAAATTGGGTTACTTCTGGTCATCCACAGGCAAGGAGCAGTGGGGACACAGGAGAGGTCAGCCAAGGAATTTATTGATATTAATTTACAGGACTTAACCTTGGAAAGAACACGGAGGAAATGTTGAAGAGAGAGGAGGATAATTGGTGAACAAAACAGAGATGACCACCTAGTAAGAAAGATGGCAGGAGTAAGGGGGAGGGATTATGAGGTGAAGACAGTGAGCGGAAAAGGTTGAGACATAGGTGTTGGTAAAAAAGGTTATTAAATAAAACAGTAAACAACAGGTTCAGTGAGACTGACCTTCCCTTCATTGCAGGTGTACACTGTTCGAGGTGAGGGTGACTGGCTGGAGCTGGCATTGGCTTCTTCTCTGCATGCCTCCTGGGCCTCAACTGTGGGCTCCACCACTTCCGCTTTGATTGTCTGAGTGCCATTGTCATGCATTGGCTCTGGAAGATGATACACGGGAGAAGATTAATGTGATGCAAGACTGTGCCAATGGATATTTCAGTCACAGTTTGGCATATGTGGGGAAGCATTTATCAATAATTGGTAAAATATCAATGGAAGATAACACCGCTTGTCTTGTGCATTGGTTATGTCTGCTGTGTCTGTATGCTAGTTTCCATAGAGGGATTAACAAAATTCACCTCATCTTAAAACATAATAGTGCCTAAATATATCTGCTCACATGCTTCCTTTTCCCTAGCCAGCTAGGTTTTGACTCCAACAGTATCAAACAGCATGTGGCCAGGGAGTTTTCTGGTCTTTAGCCTTGGACCGGTGCCTGTCTGATTGCTTCCCAGCTTGGGGCTAGGCTTCCCGGCGCCTCGAGACAGCCTGATATTCTAGTCCAGTAGTTAAGCTGGCTTGATGGCAGGCCTCAATAAGCTCTTATGTAGCTGATGAGTTTTAATATTGGTCAGTGCACTATATCCTCTACCCTATAGCACCATGGGGTGCTCTAATCTTTAGCCTGTCCATTAGATGGTCTAACCAGTAGCTTGGTGCCTCTATGTGGCCCCACAGTGGGGCTGAGGTTAACACCAGGAGCTGGCAAGGCTAACACTTGGCTTACTGCTGTGCCCAAAAATGTAATCAAACTCTCCTCTTCATCTGAGACTCAACATACAGAAGCAAAACAGATCTACCATACAGATGGGTCACATTGCCGCGTTTGGTTTTTGTAATGTCATTCATAAGCTGAAGTGAGAAAGCAAAATATTTGTCTAAAAGGGAAGACAATGTTTGCAATGTTTATCAGTTTTAAATAAATGGCTTGTTTGTGGAATAACCACTGTCTGGCCATGAAATAGTAGGAATTAAGTCTGAATACCTCCAGTCAGTGATCAATCTTCACTGCTGTTTATCAACATTGGCCTCCTTTACTGATACTGATACTAAGCTTTCCTGGGGATACACAGCCTTGCTGCTTCCTTTGTGACTATATATGAACAATTACTCTGATTCTGATTACTTATCTGATTCAAGTCCAAGCCATATCCATTGCAGCACAGAAATAGAGCCTTGGTCAAGTCAAAGTCAAGTTCAGTTTTTGTATGCTATGCATATATTCATAATTCATAGGTAGTATTCAAAACACAGATTCAAAAAAAGAAAAGGCTCCAATGAACTATTTTAGGAACTTTTTTTCTCTGATCTTTGTTTCACAGCAATAAATGTAGTGAAATTGTTGCTTCTTTATTCCTTTCAATAAAATAAACACAGCATATTCCAGTGCTAGCTTATCCATGCTCATGAAAATGCAAAAAAACAAAAAAACAAAACAAACTTCAGGTCCTTAAGAGCGATAAGTGCAGTATACTGAGTTGAGTAAAAAACAAACAAACAAACAAACAAACAAACAAACAAAAAATCAAAAAAACAACACCAAAAAAAAAAAGAGGACATTAATTTGTAGACCAATATTCATTAGATCACTTCCCAATCATGGTCATTGTATTTTCTGGCTGTAGAGATTGGGCACTTTGAAATTGCCGAATCTTGTTCCTTTAGATGCCAGATTTTTTGTATGCATAATATATATATATATATAGAGAGAGAGAGAGAGAGAGAGAGAGAGAGAGAGAGAGAGAGAGAGAGAGAGAGAGAGAGAGAGAGCTTCTTTTTTTTCCGGAAACCGTCAATGGTGCTGATAAAAGTGCTCAACAAATGAGGAGCGGAATATCAATATAGATGTAGGGGAAAAAAACTTAATACATGGTAATAAAAGCTTGTTTCGTGCGTCGCGCACTCATCAGCTGCTAATTAGCTTATACTGCCATCTATTACAAGTTTTTTTCCAGCATATATATATATATATATATATATATATAAAACACATTATGATTGGACTGAAGTTATTAAGATCTGTGACACATTCTGCCATTTTTTCAGTTTAACTTTGGGTGCAGGCTGCAGAAACCTCTGTATGTGTGTATGTGTGAATGAGTGAGGTGAGTGAGTGACAGAGCGACCAGGTGCACATTGTATGTCCATTTTCTCACCACTTCCCAGTCTCATGAGGAGTACGTCCTGGAGCCTCCTGTTGAAGTCTCTCAGCTCTTTGACCTCTGTAAGCAGGCTGCCATAGTCCTTCAGCTTCTTGGCCTGTTGCACCAGCTGCCTGCGTGTCCTCTCCAGCTCCTGCTGAAGCCTCCTCATCTCCTCTTCCTGCTGCCTGTAGCTGTGGACCAGCTCTTCATACAGGACTCTGGGTACCACAGCTGTAGCCACCTCAGATACACAATCCGTCTCCACCTCCAGTTCTTGTTGTTGCTGCTGCTGCTGGTGATGATGTTGATAATCTGCCTCCATGTCCTCCTCCTCATCCTCCCCGTCCTCTTCTTCTTCAGCCAGTCGGTCCTCCTCCAGGTCTTCTTCTCCCTCCATACAAGAACTGGCAGCATTTCTTTCCAAGCGAGCAACTACTGCTGCCAGGCTCTTGGAGGAGTTAGACATGGGGCGTCCTTGGTCCAGTGACACAGCCTGTGGGAAATAAAAGAGAAAGTTAAGTTAGGCTAGAGAAGAAGATTATGTAATTGTACTATTAGGTGGATGCAGGCCTCTTCATATCTGATGGAAATTAACACTATTTTCCTCATTCTTGCAGCAATGATGAAATGCAATTTCTGACAAATTATGTGACTAAAGGTGTTTTCATTTCATGCTTTGAGTGTGTTAACACAAAAACAACCACATAACATTCTAGAAGTGAGAGTACAGGCAGATTGCACAACAGTTTGTTTTGTCTGTCTGCTGATGAGTGTTCTGGCTATCTTAGTAGGGAACTGGGAGGAGTGGAGTCATAAGGTTCTTTGATGAGCCGCTCAGAGGATTTGTCTGTGAAAGGGCAGCTGTCCAGAGTGCTGAATTTGTGTTAATCCAGCATATGGTAAAAATAGTGTGGGGGATATTGGGCACTGGCCAAGCTTTTACTAAAGCATAATTTTATCATAAATGTATCATAAATGTATTCCTTGCAAATGTCAATGAGACATTTTTGCTGCCAAGGTTTGACACAAACAAGCACACAGACCTGTGCATACACACCTACACAAATAGCACTGATACCAATTTCATAGAACAAAACTTGATCAAGAGTACTAACTTATGTACATTGCTAAAATGGTAATCATCCTAATAATTTTGACTATACTACTTTATGCTTGGGTCGGGGGAGTATAACGGTAATACAGTAACACAGGGTATTTAAAAATGACAACAATATCCACTTCAACACCTACATAAAAGATATCTTGTGTTTTTTTATAAAATGAACATCAGTTTGTTTAAACTATAAGCCAACTGTTCATCCATTCACAGTTTATAACAGTGCACATGTGCCTTTTTGGTCAGGATACAGAAAACTACATACATTGATGAGCCAAAACATTATGACCACTCACAGGTGAACCGAATAATGTTGCTAATCTCCAAACAAGAGCACATGTCAAGGTCTGGGTAAATTAGATGGTAAGTGAACAATCAGTTCTCATAGTCAACGTGTTGGATGCGGGAGAAATGGGCAGGAGTAAAGACCTGAGCAACTTTGACACGGGCCAGACAACTGGGTCAGATCATCTCTGAAACGGCAAGGCTTGCGGGGTGCGCTCGGTCAGCAGTGGTGAATACCTACTTACAGTAGTCTGAGGAGGGATAAGCCTCAAACTGGTGACAAGTTTGTGGCTTGTCCAAGATTCTGATGATTCCCGATTTTCAAGGAACAGGTATTTCTCCTGTTCCTTTTTAAAAACTGTACTTTTACTCTTTATTCGAGTATATTTTAGGGCCAGTAATCGACTTTTTACTTCACTACATTTGCCATTTATACCTTCGTTACAAGTAGTCTGCTCAAAATGTGGGGATTGAGTGTCGGGGAGGGGCGAGCAAAGAGCACCTGTACTGCAGTTGCCAAGTTGCCAAACAAGCACCACCCGATGATGATGGAGCAACCAGATCAAGAAGCAGGTTCCAGTAACAATCCCTGGACACATCTAGCCACAGTTTTCATACCAAAATCAAAAACGTTACATGATGAAGTGCTTGCCATGCCTCCCGAAAAACACAGAGATCGCTGCTTTAAAAAATTATAACCTCCGCAAGCACATCGAAGTTGCATATATTGTGAAAATGTAGTTCGTAAGCTAACATCAGTTATTTTAATTTTCATGTGTCACGTTAATCTTTGATGTTATGATAATGACATTAACTTGTATTTTTATGCATGCTCAATAATCCAGGTGAGGAAACCACAAGAAGTTGAATCAGTTCATCTGGACACGTTTACTGTAAGAAACGTTTCATCACTCATCTAAGTGCATCTGACTGGCTGAGACTGTGTCAGTCTCAACAAACAGCAGATTACCCCAACCTTATAAACAGACACAGTACAAACCATCTAAACTAGGATAGTTGCCTAACAATCAAAACCAGTGATCTGCTGTAATAGCTGCAATAGCCATGGTCATTAACCCGTGCTATTTCAGAGGATAGCACGCGTTAATGGCCACGGCTATTACAGCAGATCACTGGTTTGGATTGTTACACAACTACCCCAGCTTAGATGGTTTGTACTGTGTCTGTTTATAAGGTTGGGGTAAACTGCTGTTTGTTGAGACTGACACAGTCTCAGCCAGTCAGACAGTAGAAAGTGAAGTTACCGTGGCTACCAGCTCCACTTGTGAAGAAGACTTTTTTTCAACCATGAAGCCCAAAAACTCAAGATGAACTGGATGGCTACCTTGCATGCTTCTCAGAGAAAATGGATCTTCTGCACTCCTTTCCTGCACTCAAGAAACTCTCCATCAAGACAAACACGGCGCTACCTACATCTGCAGCTTGTGAGAGATTGCTCAGTTGTGCTGGGTGCATCTTCACAAGCAGAACAACAACACTGGGGGACAAAATCTTTGAAAACCAGCTTCTGCCAAAGCTCAACAAAAAGTTCACCAAGTGATCCTATGTTCCACATGGGGCTGTTTTGCTCTTGCGAGATTTGGGAGTATTTTGCAGCATTTATGGGACATTGTTTTGCCGAGTTAATTTTACATTAAAAATACAAATTACCTTTAGTTTGAAATGACAAACTCAATGTTAGTGTCAGAGATTTATGCACATATTATCCCAAATTAGGGCATGTTTCTTACAAAACAAGGGGGAGATGGGATTTTCACTTTGTTACTATTAGTATGTTCAAATATAAAATAGTTCACCTAGTGATCTGATTTAAGAAGGAAAGTCCTACAGGGAACTGTTTTGCCTTTACAAACACATTTTGGCAACATGCATAGATGAAAGAGATGGAAACTTCATATTGCTGCTGTTTATGTTGAATGGTTATCTTGTTTATCTTATCAGAGTTTACTTCATTTATTTTGTTCTCAGTGGAAGAGCTACAGAGAAAAGCAGTAGAAAAGACAAAGAAATTGGGATGTCAATTCTGTTTTTTTCAAGCAAGTTCATTTAATTTGTCTACTCTGGGAAAGACAGATAAATGTAGAAAGAGAAGGGTGGGTGAGGCTATCCTTTATTATTTGATTAGCCTACCTGCTCTACTTCATTAAAAAAAAAGTTTTATTTTTATTTTGCACTGGCCCGCACACCCTAAAAATATTAAAATAGAAAGTAACGTACTTTAAGTAATTTATTAACCTGGTACTGTTTTACTCGAGTAAGTTTCTCAAATGGTAATTTTCACTTTTACTCGAGTCATTTTTATGGGAGTAATTGTACTTTCACTTGATTACAGATTTTCAGTACTCTATCCATCCCTGCCCATTTGGTCCAACCGACAGAAGGTCTAGTGTGGCACAAGTCACTGAAAATATTATTGATGGTAATGGGAGAAATGTGTCACAACACACAGTGCATCACACCCTGCTGCGTAGCCACAGACCAGTCAAGAGTGCCCATGATGACCTCTATCCACCATCGAAAGCACCTACAATGGGCATGTGAGTCTCGAAACTTGACCTTGGAGCAGTGGAAGAAGTTAGTTTGGTCCAATGAGTCCTGTTTTCTTTTGGAACATGTGGATGGCCGTGTACGTGTGTGCCGTTAACCTGGGGAAGTGATGGCACCAGGATGCACTGTGGGAAGACATCAAGCAGGTGGAGGGAGGGTGATGCTCTAGGCAAAGTTCTGCTGGGAAACCCTGGGTTCGGCCATTCATGCGGATGTCAATTTGACACGTGCCACCTACCTAAACATTGTTGTAGAGCAAGTAAACCCCTTTAAGGGCAATTCCTGAGAGTATACCCTGAGTGGCCTCTTTTCGCTGAATAATGTACCCTGCCACACTGCACACATTGTTCAGGAGTGGTTTGAGGAACATGATGAAGTGTTCAAGGAGTTGCTCTGGCCTCCAAATTCTCCAGATCTCCATTCCAATACCCAAATTCCCCTCAGGAATTAATAAAGTATTCTGATTTCGATTCTGATCTCAATCTGATTGAGCATCTGTGGGATGTGCTGGACCGACAAGTCCGATCCACGGTGGGTCCACCTTGCAATTTACAGAACTTGAAGGATACCACAGGAGACCTTCAGGAGTCTTGTAGAGTCCATGCCTCGGTGGGTCGGCACTGTTTTGACAGCATACGGAGGACGAACACCATATTAGGCAGGTGTTCATAATGTTTTGGCTCATCAGTGTATGTTTCACTTTCTGTGTATGTTTCAGGGTGGACCTTCACAACTAACTGTAACAGGTGCTTTCCCCAAAACAACTAAATAGCCTACAAACTGGACAGCATACGATGGAAAACTTGTAATGGTGTGGTGGCAATATACACAGCCAAAGAAATGGTGTTATTTCTCATGGTGGACCAATAGTCATTTATAGCCATAATCCAAACAGCTGATCAACTTTATCAGCTGCCTGGGAGGAAACTCCTTTCCAAAACATCCATTCCAGACTTGTATAACAAAGTTTGACAAGATATACATGTGGATTCGTGAATTAACAACTGTAAACAATGGCTGTGCTACAAAGACAGCTCCCTCCAGTCCCCTCCAAAGTCTTGTTTTAAAGTCTTTTACTTTTAAAGCTGGTAATACTGTAGATCCTAGTAATATTGGGAAACTGATTGACGGTATGAAAAAATGTATACCGCCAAAAGCTGAACCCAACTTTAAACTATAATAGAATTATGGAAAATATAGTATAGACTTGTTAGTGTTTGTCTATGAAATGCCATCATCCGGTCAATTGTTAAGTTTTTTTTAATCATGTCATTAGTTGCAAACAAACTCTCACACACTGTCTAACTTACAATTATACCCAAAATAATTTATTTGCGACATCGGTGCTAGACCTTTATCATGCAAAAAAATTGTATCATTAACAAATTAACATTGTTTTGGAAAAAAAGACCTAAATAACAACAACTAAATAAACTGGTAAGTTTTTGATATCATTGTTACTCACGTGAAGCATGAGGACCATCTGAGCCTAGTTGAGGACTGATAACCATACAAGCCTTCAATTACACACAAACTTAACCACCCATACACACCTGTTCAAATGAGTTATGACAGCACCGGTATCTAACTTTGTTGGTCCTACCTTTTTATGTCGGAGTGGCAGCCTCTCCTCCCCAAAATGGTTTTCAAAAGATTTTCCTGAATTCTTGTTGGACATCTTGGGAATTTTCATCTTCTTTTGCATTATACTGTCTTCAAATTCTTCTACCGTCTCTGTGAAATGCAGAAATAAAACTTGGAACAGACTTTGTGGTAATCTGGTTCCCAGGAAGCCATAGGAGGACTCTTTGTGGCCCTGAAAATCCGTTTTAGATACCTAGTGAGCCTTTGCATTCATCTAAGTCATTTAAGCAAATGATGGTCAGGCTCTTCATTGCAAACGTTTGCTACATTAAATCTCCCTTAGTACTCTGATGATATTCAGTTAGCCTAGATTTTTTTTAAAAAGAAAAAAAGGGCAGCTTTCACAGCAAATAGCCACAACCACTCTTGCGGGTTCATGAAGCACTTTAACACAACTGACACTCGGAAGGATTTAAGATCAGTTAGATCTTCAAAACCACCCTGTTCAGATTGGAGGATTAGTAATGTAGCTCAATACTCCAGCCAGGAAAACAGCCGTTACTGCAGCCATGCAAGACATGTCACTTTGGTACACCATTGTGGATACACTGAAATTAAACTGATAACTTTTTGAGATGGTGCTTATATCATAAGCACCCAATTAATACACTGAAAACAAGAATTATAAGTGCGTCTTACATCTTGCCATAACTTAGTACAATGCGCAAATCGGCATCCACGAAAGCTGACCAATCAATACTGCACCTATGGCTTTTCTCGTTTTTCAGACAAACAAATGGAATTGGGGGGGATTAAGACAATAATGTGTTCACAACAATACAAATTAGTGTGCGGGCGCAGCTAGCTCGCGAATGCGTCAGCTAACTGGCTAACACGGAAAATAGCTAGTTAGCTAGCGTTAGCTAACATTTGTAAACAACCGGTGTGGACGACTAACGTCGCATGACACGTATTAAGCGGAGCAACGAGAACTAACGTAACAACAGATTTCACCGCTGTAATGACATTACGAGCATACAAATTAGCAACCAGATGACAGTCCACGGCTAACTCGCTAACTTAAACGATTCTAGCTTGCTAACTCGCTAGCTAGCCGCAAAAAAGGGACATTGTTGTGATCGGTGACAGATTCACCATGTCCGTGTCTTGACAGGTCGGACAAAAGGACGCGCACTTACAGTTTTCCGAGTAACATCCACATCATGGTTGATTTTTTTTTAAAAAGGACAACGTTATTAGAAAAACCAGCGAGGCGTTGGCCGATCTACTTACCTGCAAGGGCAAGGATCTGTGCTTCACACGGCTGGCCTGCGTTGCCATTCTCCTCAGTTCTGTGAACCAGATACACCTTCTGATGATCAAAATCACTTTTGTGCAGAGGTCTGAAATCTGTCACGTCTGAAACGGATAACGCGTAGCACATGTCGTCTTCCAAGAACCGAACAAAAGCATACATTATTTACTTTACTTTGGTCCTACACTTTGGATGTGGTTGACAGTTTTTCCTCTACAAGTATTAAAAACATATATACACAAAGGGGGGGGTTAGGGAGGGTTTCTGCGTTCGGCTGCTCTTGTCTGGTCCACATCACCTCACTGGGGTTCATCATCCAGGCATGAGTAATAGAAGACGCATTACCATATCTCGATTAACAAATCTTCGAGGGATGCTGATTATTTTGTTCGGAAACATAACACATAGCATTTTTTAACCGTCTTTATAATTATCGTGTTCTAATTTTTTTGTTTTATTTATTTTAAATAAACATTTTTGGCGAAAAAAAACTAGCAAGGTTCACGTTTGCGTGTGTGGGTGGGTGTGTGTGTGTGTGTGTGTGTGTGTGTGACTGAATAAAAAAGTACCTAATGAATAAAAGTATTCAACTTTGTACTCGCTAAACTTATGGAAATATTTGCTTTTCAAGCATTTTCAAAACTTTTGATTCACGACATTGTAGCATTTCCATTGGTCTGGGACATTAACCCAATCAATACAAACACCAACTGCTCAATCCCTCTGTATCGTCTTGAAGCGGTTTCAAGGTACCACCGAGAACAAAGCCACCGGGACGATTACCTGCCGGGACCGAGCTGAGTTCACCGGGTCTGGTTGTCCATGTGTGTGGCTAATGTTTGCCGGTGGGTGTACAGTTTTCAACAGCTACGTTTCACAGCAGACAGACTTGAATTCATCTGCTTGAGTGGAACTCTTCGTTATTGTTATAAAACAGTCAGGCGGTTAAACAATGGGATGAATTTCTTTGAGTTGTTACTTTAATGGAGAGCATCACGGTCGATGAACGACACTAACAATTTCGTTCTGCTTCGGCTGCCGTAATTGAAAAGTAACTGATGCAGAACTATGGCTAGCTCTTTTCTTTCTGGGTTTTTTTCCTCCCCACAGTTTGAAGCATTGAGTGGGTTATGATTATTTCAAATACCAGCTTCCCCTTGAAGTGTGTTCACAGTTCTCTATGGCGTTCCCCTTTCCCCAGCCCCTCTTTTAACAAACAAAACATCAACAATAAATCAAGACATACAGTGTTACCAAGTGGTTTTTCACACTTGTTTAAGTTTCATCTAGCTATGCAATACACTTTACTGTTTGCATCACAACAGGTCATATAACTGCAATTTTGACAGATGCAAAACATTTTTCAAGAGTCATTGTGTTGGATTTTCAAAATGTCTTAAACACTTGTATATCTAAAGTTTCACAAGCTGCACACAAATTATACTAAAGACACAGGGGTGTTTCTGAAGTTTTGTGAACCGTGTTTACCTCGCTCTCTGGCACGTCTCTAGACATCAGGTCTTTGGCACCGTTTCAATAAACTATAACAAGAATGAGGGCGATAGGCAAGAGATTTTAGCGGCTCCTCGACAAAACCGAACTGAGGATTACTGATAATCTCATCTTCTGTTCAATGGCTCTCCTGTCCTTAAGGCTGGGTCTGTCACCATAAGGCTTCTCAGTTTCTGGAGATTTCACTCTGAAACGGTCAAAGCCTAACAGAAGACACATGCCAGATTTAAATTCACATAATTTTATTAGTATAGCCTACAGTAGTTTAATGGATTTCTGAAGATAACAAGCTTTCTCTTAAGTATGGAGACCAGAGAGGGACGATTCTGCAATGCCAACAAACTCACAGAATTTGTTCGGTTCACAGTGAAAGAAAGGATTTCTGTAAGATTTATAAATGTTCGATAGAGCTTTGCAGATCCATACTGAATTTTGTTCTCAAATCACTGTTAACAATGCTGGCTGTGAAAATCTCTGTAAAACCCTTCAGAGTAATACCCATTTTTCATCATTTCTAAACAACCATCAAACAGAGCTGCACATAATTTGCAACCTCACTGCTGTTATTTTTTTAGTCTATTACATTATGATCACTTGGCTCCATTTGCACAAACAACAGGACTGACTATAACCCCAGTGATGCTCCATTATTTTGTTGGATGATGCAGTTTGCACAGTCTTGCATGATTATACTTTCTTAAGCAGTTTCAACCACACATTTTAATGGCACTTAGTTTAGACTCAGTTAGGTTTGTATCTGAGGTCCCCTTCTCCTTGTGCCACATGTGCTGGTATGTGAACAGGTCATTTATCTGAGTAGTCCTTGGTTCAGAACAGGAGCAGAATATGTATGACTTAACTGAACTTTTGGAATATTTAACATTTAAAAAAATACAGTAGCATTCTGAATTCAGCTGAATTCAATTTTAAATTTGCATATATGCTTAGACACACACATACATACACACACACACACACACACACACACACAGAGTCTGTGACACAAAAATAATTCTACATACCTTTTGCAAGTCTCATTTGAACTTTTCTCACTTTCAACAATGATGAGACATAGCACTGTATGTTCACCTACAGAAGCACGCCTGTTGCAATTTGCTGCGTTTCTATGACAATGAACATATCAATAAAGCGCCAGCCACTATTCCCCTAATATAACTCCATTGTCCACACTCCAGTCAGCTCTAAGTTCTGACTTTTCCAAAACGTTTGGCTTGATAATTAGCAGCACACATATCAATGCAAGTCAGTCAACCTTTTGTGAGAATAAAAAAAACAAAAAAAAAACAAAGTCAGTCATTCAAAGCTGGGTTTGATCTACAGAGGCAGTTGGTTTGGTGTGGACTTGAGTCAGGACAGAAGCCAGACATCATGTCCTGCCTATTAGCTCCACACTGCCAGGCTCATCTATCTTTATTGGTCATCCATTAGCCTGTATTAGAGAGAGACACGGGGTAATAACAGTAATGATGTTGATGATGGAATTAGACTGCAGGGACACACGTCATCATCATGGTCTTCTGTCTGGAATCATAAAGACTGCCCACCGACCGACAGATGGACGGAAGTACAGAGAGAATTAAACAAATGCCTCTATGTTTCTGATCTCTGCATGTGTGTGCGCGAGTGCATGTGTGTGTGTCTGCTTGTATGTGTCATAGAGAGAGAAAGACAGAGATGGGGAGAGTAGGGAGTTAGAGGAGGGCTTGGGATTAGGTGAAAAATGTCCGCAGTGCTTCGGGGGGGGGGGGGGCATTAACTTTAGCTCACACCGGCAGCCAATCTAAACACAGCACCTGGGCCAATCTGCAGGATGGACAGATGCTGGTACAGGTGTGTGTGTGATGATGGTTGGCAGAGGCTGGCGCCAACCAAAGCGATGGCATACACAAGACAGAACGAGCAAAGGCCTCAGCTCTGCCAGGCAAAAGAGAGGACAGCTGGGACAGAAGGATCATTAAGGCAACTTTCTGGAAAGACGCTCTAAGATCAGGGAGGCACTGAGCAAAATGAAGATACGGATGTCTGGGTCCAAGATGAGGGATTTAGAGAAGCGTGAACCTCTTTTGGAGGCAATGTGCTGCCACGATCAATCATGACTGTTTACAGTCCAGAGTTATACCATTTTCCTATTTGGGTTGGAGGCATCTCACTGGTCTTTTGCTTATTTTGCCTCTTAATTAGCTCCTCATGAATTGCTAATCAACCATGAAGAAGGCAGTCGCCAATTTAAAAAGTGATAGCCCATGAAATGAACAGCAGAGCTTCATACAAGCACATCAATTACTAATGCTAGTGGGCCTGAGGACAGACCTTTGAACACAGTTAGAGAGAGGGAGAGGAGAAGAGAGGAGGGAAAAAAGAAAAACAGGGAGAGGGAAGACTCGCAAGAGATAGACAGAGACACCGAGTACACACAGAAGCAAAACTTTACCATGAGTAAATCCTTCATTAAGTATTTAGAATGGAACCAGTGTTTGCCCTGCCATCCTGTAGTGTTTTCCCAGTGATCCACCCAGGAGACATTGATCTTCTAAAGGAACATAATGACCACCACAGAAATAGTGATCATATTTCAGCACAGGCCAATTCAGTTCATTAGAGCCGCTCTACCTCCTGCCGTGGACATTTATTGATCTGGCCAGTGTCACACGGCTGTTTTTCTCTACTAACTAGATGGGGAACTCACAAAATTGTAATATATACAGCAGCAAAAGTCAACCAATAGACTACAGGGAGCAAACAAGCAAAAATACATAAAAAAGGCAAGAAAGTGTTTCATATCACTGCGGTGACTTTTCCAGAATATCTGTGTGAGACTGGGCCTTGCCTGTTTGTTATCTGACTGCCCTCAGGACTGTCTTACTGGCCCACTGCCTGGTTTCTATTTGTCTGTTTGAACGTGTATATTTCTTTCTTTTTGTCTGCCCATCTGACTAACTGGACCAAGTGATTGTCTGCCTTCCTTACAGACTTTCTTTCTCTTTGTCCTTCTGACCGGGTATCTGACTGTCCAACTGCCTGACTGTCAGTCTTTAGGACAATGTTACTGACTGTACAGCTGTTTGTCCAACAGTTTTCCTTCTTTCTTTCTGACTGTCTGTCTATCCTTCTGTTGGTCTGTCTGGGCATCAAATGTCAGACACGACACAGAAAATCCTTAAAGCATCATGGCTGTCCCCGGGTTTCAGAGAGAAATTTTCTCCCGTCTCTAATACCGTTTCCACCACCTCCTCTCCTCTAATCTCCACTTATCTGGGAGCCAGGTGAGCTGCAGCACATGGCTGGTGGGCAGGCTTTGGTCGGTGGGAATACAGCTCATCTTAATGGTATTTCTGCACCCCCACCCCCACCCCTCCAGGGCTGCTGTCAAACAGAGACGGAAGGCAGCCAGAGAGCCTCTTACCACCACCGTAGCTGACAGCAGGGAGCCGCTGGGTTTGGAGTAGAAACCACAACTACCCGCCATGCAGTGGAGCAGCCAGGCTCACAGGTGCACAGCATCTGACAGACAATAGAGGATAAAGCTGTGACCAAACGCTTCCTAGCCAGAGAACAGAGGCCAGCGGTGGGGTAGGTGGGTGTGTTGAGGGGGCAAAGGGCTTTGAAAAACAGCAGTCTTTACTTCACCGCTGACCACATACACTCCCAAGAGTGAACTCATGCACGCGCGCACACACGCACACACATGCACACACACACACCATCATCATCATCATCAGCGGTCACTCAGTGTCGAGTATGACTGTCCTCCTTCTGGGGCCTAGTGAGTCTTCAGGTGGGCGTAGAGGCCGATCCTTGAGCCGTATATTTTGGAGCAATGTGGGAAAGGGTGTGACGGAGTGGTTGAGGATGTGGTTTTGACCTTTCTGGTAACTCGCTCCTTTCTGAGTCTGTACTTGTTTTCAGCAGCACAGTGGAGGTCATGGTTGTAGCGCCCAGCACCCTCACGGACGCCTCCCTGTTTTTTGCTGCTTGTTCCCAGGTGTTAAGGTCGATGCAAAACCTTTTGATGGGGGCCTTGATGTTATTTTTATATCACTTCTTTTGTCCTCCTGGGGCACAGCGTCTTGTCATGAGTTGAGAATAAAGAACTTGTTTCGGGAGGCGAGAGTCAGATATGCGGAGGATATGGCCAGTCCATCTCAGCTGATGTTGTGCAATGATGGCAGTTATAGTAGGCAGTTGGCCTCCTCGAGGATGCTGAAGTTGGTGTGCTTATCCTCTCAGCTGATCTTAAGGATCTTCCTGAGGCATTGCTGTTGGTATGCCCCGAGTGCCTTCAGGTGACTGCTATGTGTGGTCCAGGTTTCTGACCTTTTCAGTAGGGTGGGCACCACTATCACTTTGTATACAAGAGTTTTCGTTCTAGCCAGAAGACTGCAGTTTTCAAGAACCCTTTTACTCAATCTTGAGAAGGCCTGGCTAGCACAACTGAGATGATGGTGTATTTCGATGTCAATGCTGGCTTTGGAGGAGAGAAGGCTGCCAAGATATGGGAACTGTTCCACTTTTTTGAGTCTGATGTTGTCTACAGAGATGGATGGGGGCAGAGCAGGCATATTTCTGTTGGGTGGGGGTTGGTAGAGGATATGGGTCTTTTTTGTGTTAATGGCCAGGCAAAACTGCTTGTATAACTTTGCAAAGGCATCCAGTATGCTCTGTAGTTCCTCTTCTACAAGGGACACTAAGGTGTTGTCATCGGCATACTGCAGCTGTATGATGGATGGGTTGGTGGTTTTACTTTTAGCACTGAATCTGTTAATGTTCAGAAGCTTCCCATCAGTTCTGTTTGACCCGTGAGGTGGAGGATGGTGGCAATGAAGACAGAGAACAGGGTTGGGGCAATGACACAGCCTTGTGTAACTCCTGTGTGGACCTTGAAGGACTCTGTCCCATCTCCATCACTGCTGAGTACTCTAACTGACATATTTTCATGTAGTAGTCATAGTACTCTAATATATTTGTCAAGGCAGCCTATTTTTGACAGAACTAGCCATAGGGCCTGGTGGTTTATGGAATCCAAAGCTTTGGTTAAGTCTATAAAGGTCATGCACAATGGTTGATTCTGTTCATGGGCTTTTTTCTTGGAGTTGGTGAGCAGTAAAAATCATTTCCATGGTGCCTGTTAGGATGAAAACAGCTCTAAGATACTGGCAGAATTTCTTCTGATATTGGGAGGAGTCCTTTGGCTAAAACCCTAGCCACAGCTTTCCTTGTGGTGGAGAGCAGGGAAATGTCACAGTAGTTTCTGCACTCAGCGTTGTCCCCTTTCTTAAAGATAAGAGACGATGAGTGCGTCTCTAAGTTGTGCAAGGATTTCCTCTTTTTCTCATATTTTAAGTAGCAGGGAATGGCTGTCTGAGGATGCACACACACACACACACACACACACACACACACACACACACACACACACACACACACACACACACACACACACACACACACACACACACACACACACACACACCTGTCAAGGACATACAAGGTCTCTGAACACAAATCCCTTCCTATGCAGTATCAGTCTGCAGTGTACTGTACACTTGCAGGAGGCTGAGATTGATTCACTTTAATAATGAGTGGGGGTGCCACTCATTGTGTCTGAAAAATCATGTCAGAACCAAACAGTTAAATAAGTTTATTTTATTTATTTATTTTTCCCATTTACAATCACTTGCTGCTGTGTTATTATTCCTACTCAAATCTTATTTTGAAAGAACAGCAAGAGTCAAAAGTACAAAAAATTAATTTGTTTATGCCATAACATTTTTTTTACTTCCCCTGCCCTTATTGTATTTCATGTTTTTATTCATGTCCGAACCAGCTTTTCATCTTAGCGAGCAAATCTAAATGGAAAGCCAATGAGTTGTGTGTAGAATACGAAACCCGCTTTTGGTCCGTTCAACTTAAATAGTGCTGACTGGAAAGCCCTTCCATTTCACAATGAAATACAACATTTGTTACACTTCATGGTGGCCTATAAGCTCACCTCTTCCTGCAACTAACCCGGCCAAATAAAAACATCTCCCTGACTGTGGGTCTTCAGTCAAGAAGCAGAAAAGTGCCCATATATATAAAAAAAAGAGGGCAGGGACACATGACATCTTTGAATACATATTACTCAGCTGGATGGGATGCTGGACACACTCTAAGCTGGGCTCTTGCCTTCACGGTGACACACTAAGGCTGGCAAACATCAAGCATCGCCTCTGCCATCCAGATGTGGAAGAGACTAACCGATGGGATGGCAGAGAAAACACACATACACATACAAAGACACACACATAAAAACAGACACACACAAACATGCACGTATAAACACGCCTTCGCTCACACACACACACACACACACACACACACACACACACACACACACACACACACACACACACACACACACACACACACACCAGACAGCAGCAGGATGATGTCTAATGAGTAAGGTCACCCTTCAATTGGTGATCCTGGATCTAACCTCAGCACTAGCAAGCATCTACCCTGCTGATGTGTCCTTTAGCAAGACACTGAAGCCCTTCCAGCTCCAGGGTGCTGTTCTGTACGTGACCTGTCCTCTCTATGGAGGAAGGACCATGCAAAAAGATAAAGTTCCCTGTAGGGAATGAATGGATTGATGTTGTGAAAGTGGGCCCTGTGATGGACTGGCCCCATGTCGTCCTGCCTTCTGCTCAATGCTCGCTGGAACAGGTTCCAGTCCCCACTGACCATGAATTAGATTAAGCAGGTATTGAGAATGAATTAATTATATACTGCTTATTATAATTGATTAAAGGGAGAATTCCCTAATTTTCAACCTTCTACCCATCTATCTGTGGCATGGATAGCACATGAAATACACCTACAGTTGTTCCCGATCATTTCTGCATCTCTGGAGTGGCAGTGAAACTTGAGTTTTGGTCGCGTGACACATCGTGACATAATTTGGCGGCCAATAAAACTACAGCCTAGCAGTGTTTCTTATACTGTACTCTACTCTGTTCAAAAAACACATCCTCATTCTGTCAGCTAAGCAACGTTTCTGTTGGTGTAAATGATGTCCTACAACACCGGAGCAGAGGCTTTTATGGATGACTACACAGATACTTATGTGTGATGCATTATGGTATGTGCAGGCACTGTAGGAAAGAATCTGTGAGCAGAGTTGATTTCTCTATCAATATAGTACACAATGAGGACTTTATTGCTTCAATCCACTAAATTACTCATTACTGATTGCACATACACAAAACTATCAGTGAAATTTCCCTTTAAAACACAAACGCACTCCCTGGCATACACAGACAGTCCACAGTGACGATGGAAAGGCTGGCACACAGACTGAGAAAAGGCTGTTGATGACCCTAAATACCGAGACCACATCTCCCAGCAACATGCAACCAGCTCACCACTTTGGCATATTTCTCCTATCAACAATTTGCCCTGGTGACAGATTGCTATATCAACTGCTCACCCAAGCAACAGCACCCAGTCGGCAGCAACAGGTACCCACGTTATCAGCATACAGTGTTCATACATAGCATAGCAGCCTTAGGCCCTGCCACAGACTGGACTCAAAAGCTAGAGCAGTGATTGTAAGGCAAGCATGCAAACACACACACACACACACACACACACACACACACACACACACACACACACACACACACACACACACACACACACACACACAAAGATTCAAACACTCTCTCTCTCTCGCTCTCTCTCTCTCACTCATTGCACACAAACCTACACACAAAAGCACAAACACTCGAAAAACTCAATCCACCAGCCATAACACAGAGACAGAGTCACATCAACCTCTATTATCCAGTCCCCTATGCTGCCGACACAAAAGGCTCCCTGGAACAAAAATTCAATCAGTCCTCCCTGGGAGGATTTTCTCCACAGCAGTGCTCAGCAACACTGGTGGCTCTGCCACTGACAAAGAAATAATCTGGGAGCCCCCAGCCCGCCTGCAGCCTGTTTACCACCCGCGTACACATCGCACACTTTCACCTTCCTCAGGAGAAACACAGACAGACGGAAAGCGGCTACGCTTCTCTGTTGTCATTTACTATCCTCTAAGATTTCTCTCTCTCTCTCGCTTTCTCTATCTCTCTCTCTTCATATATCTCTCTCTCATTTTTTCACATGCTAAAACACATTAACACATGGTCAACTATGTGTACAGTTCATAAAATTGCAGTCTTTGTGCAGCAAACTAACTATTCACATAAAGCAACAGTGATGTCGGCATAGGATAAACAAATGTATAAATATAGAGAAATGAACAAAATGAAAAAAACAACAACCCAGAACCCTCAGGGGTACAGGCAAGAGACAAGTTTTTAAATAATAGTTTGATGAAAAACATTTTCAGAATGTATTCTCTATTGTACTCCCCTCCCCCACGCCCACTCCCCCTTCCCTCCGGCTCCTTCCTCGCACAGTCCTCCATTCTTCGTCTGGTAAATTATCACATTCATTCACCATTCATTAGCATGCTGCTGCTTATTTAGCTACGCTGCCGAGAAGCCTTCAACAAATTCAACTGGAAAATAGTCAATATGAGTCGACCAGTGGCACACACACACAAACGCACGACATGCACACACACACGCAGTTTAATTTGTTTTGGGCTTTTTAAAAAAAAATACGACATCAAAATAATAACACAGTCTCCAGTTATGAAATGGAGGATCTATATGGAGATAAAATATGTGAATTCACAGAGAAAGGATGTAATTAGGGTAATAACAGGAGGTGTTGCCTTCACAGCTGCTGGTTTACACAAAGGCCTTACAGTATTTTGTAAATAAGACCATCTCGCATTCCAGTCGGTCATTCACTCACTCATTAAGGTGCCAAGTCTGTGTGCAGTGATGAACACAAAGCTCTGCAGCCATCCAACCACACTGCCATTTAGTCAGCAAACCAGCCAGCCAGCCAGCTTGTTAGTTCACTCAGATGAGGACTACAGGCCTGTAAAACAGGCAGGTGGCCGCAACAGGGAGTGCCTAGGTTGCCTTTACACCTTTCTCTCCTGCACTCTGGTCCTCTTTTCTGGGCCACCTTAGCACTGGTGGTTCAGCCCAGGCCAGCCAACAGCCCTCTCCCCAGGCCCACAGCCTTCCAGACGGGCCTGACCCCAGATGACACTGGTTGCATGCCCATTGGCCTGTCCAGGTGTTGATCCACCGAGTCCTCACCTTTACCCTCCTGCAATCACACAGAATGTTCTGCGTGTTTGTCGGGTAGGGGTGTAAGTTTATGCGAAGCTCCAAGATGCAGGCTTTATATCTTTAGTATCTAGCTAGCAAGCAACGAGATCTGTACCATTCCTTTTCGGCATTCAGCATAACTTTGCTGTGCATAGCAAATAGATTCTGGCAAAAAAAAAAATTGTCTACTGAAAGGGCCTTCTGCAATGTTGAAAAGAGGAAGAGAGAACTGACTTTTAATACTTGTGTACATTTCATCAGGAGAGGACAAGTCCTACCTTAATTGGGCACAAAGGAGCTGTATTGACAACAATATTACTGAAATAACAATAAGCACAGCTAAAATGTGTTTAAAGCTGACGTGCAAACACACACAAAAATTATGTAGAGACAAAGAACTAATTAGTTGCCTAGGACTCTGTGAGGGAATGGACAGAGGGGTATAAATGAGTTGGACATGAGAGCTATTGAGCAATGCAGAGAAGACCAAACTCTGAGACACAGAGGTGCACAACTGTGACGTTGATCTTAAATGTTTACAGGTCAACCACAGCACTTGTTGGCTAAAAGCAAATGAACACTGCAAGAATTTTCGTTTTTCTTTAGATTATTTTTTGCCATTTTCTGGCTTTATTTTGGTAGCGATAGTAGAGCGAGACAGGAAAGGCAGGGGAGAGAGAGGGGATGACATGCAGCAAAGGGCCCAGGCCAGATTTGAACCCAGGCCACTGCTGTAAGGACTCAACCTTATGTGGTACCACTCCACCAGGTGAGCCACCGGGGTGCCCCTGCAAGAATTTTTCAACGTCAATCCCCCTACAACAGGCCAAGTAATTCACAACTATCATAAGACCCTGTGTTTTAGGCTATCTGTTAGCTATATTTTAGAACAGGAGTTCCAAATGTAGTCTGGTCATCTGTGAAAGTGGAATCAGGAATCAAAAACACTTTATTTGTCATTTTATTTCATATACTTCCATTCAAACAGCGTTTGAATTTCAGTCTGATAGTTTGGTCGGATGTCTGTTCATTTACAGTCGATGACTGAAGTTACAGGTTTTACCAAACATCTCTTGAAAGTAGTATTTGGCTCACAGCCCTGTGATGGCCTGGTGGCCTGTCCAGGGTGTCTCCCCGCCTGCCGCCCAATGACTGCTGGAATAGGCTCCAGCATCCCCGTGACCCTGAGAGCAGGATAAGCGGTTCAGACAATGGATGGATGGATACTTCCATACATGAAATGAAACAAAATACCGTTTCCCTCAGCCCACAGAAGTGCAACACTAAGACAAAAATACGTATCCAAAAACTACAAGAACTTCAAGAACACACATATCCAAACTAACGCATATATCCAAACTAAAAAAAATAATAAAAAAAATCACTGTCCAAGGGAACGAACACCAGCCAGGATGACTGTTGGAACTGCCAGTCTGCATGGGCTAGCAGTTAGCTTAGCCTGCCCTGCTTCTGCGTCCCGTCAGACCACCTTCGGTGCTTCCTCCTTGGGCATAGCTCCAGGCAGGGGCCGTGGTCCTTGGGCCGACCGGACACAGCAGACCAGGCTCCCCCAGCCGATCCAATGCCAGCTCTCCCAGCCAGACACCCTTGACACACCTCCTCGCATGCCAAACAACGACACCAAAAACAGCACAGTCAACGCTACGTGAGGCCGCAGCCAGACCACCCTCGATGTTATCAGAACTGCCAGTCTGCACGGGCTAGCAGTTAGCATAGCCTGCCCCGATTCCGCATCCTGTCAGACCGCCCTCGGTGTTACCTCCTTGGTCGCAGCTCTAGGCAGGGCCATGGTCCCTGGGCCAACAGGACGGAGCAGACCAAGCTCTCCCAGCCGATCCAGTGCCAGCTCTCCCAGCCATTAAACAAAGACAAAACTTAGATTCAGACATGGACAAAGACACTGCATGGATGATACAGGGTGAGGCTGCCATGCATTTATTTGCACTGCCATCTTCCCACACTGGTTCTGGGTGAGGCGGCTGCAAATGTGAATTCGCACCGCCGTCTTCCCACACCGGAAGTGGGAACAGATGGCTGGCAAAGTTCACTAAATAAACAACCAATACCAAACATTAACCAACATTTGGCTTGTGGCGTTCCCCTATTTTGTATCTCAGCCAAAAATTGTGGGAGTAATGCCATGTTGGGGACATTTAAGTGAATTTTGCAAATGTTTTCCTTCTTCATGTGTCGACAGTCACGTTTTGAAGTACCAAATGACCTCACTGTGGGCTGCAGTGGCTTCAGCACCTGTTTCTGAAAGATTTCTTTTTCAGGTTGACTTCAAAATGAATTGATGAATACCGATGAAAAAGAATGGCAGCATTTGTAAGTTGTTTAAGACTCGGTACACACTTTAAATACCACACTCTAGAATTGCGGCAATGTGACCTCTCAGCTCTGAGAAATCTGAAGGCGGGTACACAAAGAAAACTTGTAGGAATAGAAGTTCTAATGACAAAAAAATATCTATTCTGTTGTAACAGAAACAGCAGGGAGTTGTAGATGCAAGAAGAGAGCGATATACAGCGAGAAAGAAAGAAGAGAAAAGAGGAGCAAGAGGAGATCTTAGGTCTGTCTATTATCTTCTTGTATCTTCATTGCTTTCGACACACTCAGATGCACACACACACACACACACACACACACACACACACACACACACACACACACACACACACACACACACACAAAAACCATCCTCTCAAATCTGCCCAGATCTCATGAATATAATTGACCTTTTTTTTCCCACTGTAATGTTGAGAGCACATAAGAGAGAAGAAACCAAACAGAAGCAAGCTGAGTTAATTTAGAACAACACATTATTGGGTGGTGTCTGCAGATATGGAAAAGGACAATCTAATCGATAAGCCAATAGAATGACAATGGCCTCTCAAAATCAATGTCTACACCCCATTTTCTCACTGTGAGAAGACAAGGCTTTCATTGCAGGTGTTTTTGTTGTTCTTTTATGCTCCGTCTCCAACAACATTTGTGGCATGTGTGTGTGTGTGTGTGTGTGTGTATGTGTGTGTGTGTGAGTGTGTGCCTAGCTGCTATTGTGCTGGAACAGTTGCCAGGACTAATCATTATTTAGTTGTGGTGGGGCTGTAAAGGTCAGCAGTCTGAAATGTCAGGCTGTGTTCAACAGGAGCCAGATGTAGCCACGCGCCACTCAAGTGTCCAATTAAAGAGGGCCGAGCGAGGGTTGAGAGGGGCAGCCTGTGGATGTGTGTGTGTGTGTGTGTATATATGTGTGTTAGCGCATGTGTGAAGTGAAAGGGAGAGAGTCAAGAGATATAAGTGGGTTTTTTTATGTGTGTGTGTGTGTTTGACGCCTGCGTCAAGTGTGCCTTTGACGAGTGCGTCCACGTCTGTTGGGGCCATAAGCACAGCCGCAAACACACGTGTATGTGTATCGGCATTTGAGTGTCAAGTATTCTGCAGGCGTGTTAGCTAATGAACGCCTGTAGAAACTGAGGCATATAACAGAGGCCAAGCTGAATCAGCAACACAATGTGAATGTGCGTGTGCGCACACACACACACACACACACACACACACACACACACACACACACACACACACACACACAGTGTGTGGTGAAGCCACTTGATCTTGATCCTATTATCGTGCTCATACCCCCTGGCCCCTGCTGTCTCCACTATGAAGAAGGAAAGAGATGGAGAGATGAATGAGGGAGAAAGAGGAGGAGGAGGAGAGGAGAAAATCAAACAGAACAAACTGATATGAAAACAAACAATCGTAAACGATAAGTAGATGGACTAGATGGGAGAGGGGCCAGAGAAGAGAAGGAGGGGGGGGACATGTGGAGTGAAGAAGTGGAACAGCCTTTAATCCGAAGGTAGAAGGAGAGAGTGTCCTGTCTGTTTCTTCCTGTCAGCCTCATTCATCTGAAAACATGACTTGCTCTCCATACAGCCGTCATAATAACCTTCGATGTACTGCGTGCGCATGTATGTGTGTCTCTGAGCCTATGTGTTTGTGTGATCACCCACTGTGAATAGTAATGAGCAGCAGGGCAAGGTAAAATATGTCTGCCAAGTTTAGAATATAACAGATTTGCCTTCAAGGCCACATATAATAAAAGGCTGAATAATGACCTGCAATAATTCACGTAGCGGACTGAGCCGTGCTCCTGTCATGGTTGGAAACCTTTCAGCAGGAAATAATGGAGCCCCTTCTATTCTGTGTAGGGCAGTCCTCTGAGGACAGTAGGCCTGTTGTTGTCTGTCGGAGGACGAGCAGATCCAGCGACGCTCATGGGTGATATGTGAGAAAGGTCTTGGGAGAGAGATCCCTCCTCTGTTGCTCTCCCTGAGGTTTCTTCCTATTTTTTCTCCCTGTTAAAAAGTTTTTTTTAGGGAGTTGTTCCTTATCCGATGAGAGGGTCTAAGGACAGGATGTTGTGTTGCTGTTAAGCCCACTGAGGCAAATTTATAATTTGTGATATTGGGCTATACAAATAAAATTGACTTGATTTGATTTGATTTGAAGGGTTGTTTTTACATTGAACTTTGTTTAAAGTGGCCATATCATGCTCGTCCCAGCTCTATATTTGTATTCTGGAGCTCCATTTGCGTAGCTTTGCATGATTCATAGTTAAAAAAGACAAAACAAATTTATCTTATACCGGCCCTCTATGCAGCCCCTCGGTTCACCCACTGTCTCAAACAAGCCATTTTAGCTGTCTCTTTAAGCCCTCCCCCTCCCCCCCAGTAGTCCACAGCAGTCAGTGCTTTTAGCACCGCCTCATCCTCAGGGGCCAACAGATCTCGACGGGGTAACAGAGTTCAGTATAACACCGGTGTAGGAGGTTCCTTTTCTCCTTCCTTAGATTAGACACTAAGGAAGGAGAAAAGGACTTGTACCGATTGGCTAGACAGAGGGACCAAGCTGCAAAGGATGTGCAGCAAGTTAGGGCGATCAAGGATAGAGATGGAAATGTGCTGACAAGCGAGGAGAGTGTGCTAAGAAGGTGGAAGGAATACTTTGAGGGGCTGATGAATGAAGAAAATGAGAGAGAAGGTTGGATGATGTAGGGATAGTGAATCAGGAAGTTCAGCGGATTAGCAAGGAGGAAGTGAGGGCAGCTATGAAGAGGATGAAGAGTGGAAAGGCAGTTGGTCCTGATGACATACCTGTGGAGGCATGGAGATGTTTAGGAGAGATGGCAGTGGAGTTTTTAACTAGATTGTTTAACACAATCCTGGAAAGTGAGAGGATGCCTGAGGAGTGGAGAAGAAGCATACTGGTACCGATTTTCAAGAGCAAGGGCGATGTGCAGAACTGTAACAACTACAGAGGTATAAAGTTGATCAGCCAAGCTAGGTTAAGAGGAGAGGTGACGATCAGCGAGCAGCAGTATGGTTTCATGCCACGAAAGAGCACCACAGATGCGATGTTTGCTTTGAGAATGTTGATTGAGAAGTATAGAGAAGGCCAGAAAGAGTTGCATTGTGTCTTTGTAGATTTAGAGAAAGCTTATGACAGAGTGCCGAGAGAGGAGGTGTGGTATTGTATGAGGAAGTCAGGAGTTGCAGAGAAGTATGTAGGAGTGGTGCAGGATACGTATGACGGAAGTGTGACAATGGTGAGGTGTGCGGTTGGAATGACAGATAGGTTCAAGGTGGAGGTGGGATTACATCAAGGATCGGCTCTTAGCCCTTTCTTGTTTGCAATGGTGATGGACAGGTTGACGGACAAGATCAGGCAGGAGTCTCCATGGATGATGATGTTCGCGGATGACATTGTGATCTGTAGCGAGAGTAGGGTGCAGGTTGAGGAGAGCCTGGAGAGGTGGAGGTATGCACTGGAGAGAAGAGGAATGAAAGTCAGTAGGAGCAAGACGGAATACCTATGCGTGAATGAGAGAGAGGACAGTGGAATGGTGAGGATGCAAGGAGTGGAGGTGACAAAGGCATTTGAGTTTAAATACTTGGGGTCAACTGTCCAAAGTAACGGGGAGTGCAGTAGAGAGGTGAAAAAGAGAGTGCAGGCAGGTTGGAGTGGGTGGAGAAGTGTGTCAGGAGTGATTTGCGACAGAAGGGTATCAGCAAGAGTTAAAGGGAAAGTTTACAAGATGGTAGTGAGACCAGCTATGTTATATGGTTTGGAGACAGTGGCACTGACGAAAAGACAGGAGGCGGAGCTGGAGGTGGCAGAGTTGAAGATGCTAAGATTTTCACTGGGAGTAACGAAGAAGGACAGGATTAGGAACGATTATATTAGAGGGACCACTCAGGTTGGACGGTTTGGAGACAAAGCAAGAGAGGCAAGATTGAGATGGCTTGGACATGTGTGGAGGAGAGATGCTGAGTATATTGGGAGAAGGATACTGAATATGGAGCTGCCAGGGAAGAGGAGAAGAGGAAGGCCAAAGAGGAGGTTTATGGATGTGGTGAGGGAAGACATGCAGGTGGCTGGTGTGACAGAGGAAGACGCAGAAGACAGGAAGAAATGGAAACGGATGATCCGCTGTGGCGACCCCTAACGGGAGCAGCCGAAAGTAGTAGTAGTAGGAGGTTCCATAAGCAAACTATAAACCTACTAAGTAACACAAATTTCTCTCCCTTGATTGGAAATGGCAACTTCTCAAATCCATCCGTACATGTTTGAGCCCAAAAACAATCTGGAATATGAGAGTGGACAGCACGAACATCTGCAGCAACACATATTACAGCAGGACGTCTCTACTAAATATTACGCTCATCACTTGTTTATTGTCTTTCGATCACGAGCTGTATATAAAAGATTTTCTATATGTGCCCGTCATTCAGTGTACACGAGGGGGATGCGCTAAGATGCCAAATGAAGTGGAAGACATCTGCTCTCAGGAAATAAAAATGGTTACGTAGCTGGTAAAATTTTATTCTGCTGTCGCCAATCGGCTGTATAATATCTCCCTGCATCATCAGTTATTTGTATGCTGGAGTACATTAAATGCCTATAATACTCCAGTAGGCTGTTTGGTGAGAAGGTGTACATACATCTAGCAGGAAGACCGTAGTTTGACAGGCATTCGGCTTGGAATGTCTTCGCTTGAGCATAACTGCTTTTGATGTTATAAACATGATAGTTGATTGCTTATTACTTTAAAAAATCGTTGTTGGGGGACGGCGACATTTATCCTCGGCGGTTGTGAAAATAACGCCACGATTTTGGGCGGATATGGCTGAAATAAAGGCATATGTCTGACTGCTCGGTGTACGGCTGTGTAGACGTGTTCCCTTGTTTACATGCGCCAGATGTGCGTGCGCAGATTGTGAGGCAAAAAGGGGCCGCGAGTCTTGCGTTTGTAAACATTACTACGTTCATTTCGAAGAGATCATCAAGGAGAAATTGATTTAAAACGAAAGGAAATGCCTCACGGTTGTTGCGTTGTCGGTTGTACAAATCGTGAAGATGGTAAAACAAGCATCTGTATTTTTTATCGCATGCCGAAAGGGAAAGCCCCGATCGAAAAACGAAGACGACAGGCGTGGATTCATGCCATCCGTCGGGAGGACTGGAAGACGTGGTCAGACGCGCAAATATCAAACACGAAGATTTGCGGAGAATATTTCATATTTGGCATGTATCCGTTTCTTACACAAATAAGTATTATGACTGAACATACTTAAGTAAATGTGACACTGTCCTACTAGAGCAACTGCCAAACCAAAGTTGGAGTTTTTAATGCCTAGCCTTCCTCAAGTTTGACAATGATTCATCGGCTTTCTTGTGTCATGATGTTTGAGGTCATAATTTGAGTCCAGCCTCGATCTCATAACTTTACAAACAATTCAACTTTTGTTTAATACAAACAATTCAACCATACGAACGATTAAACTACGAGGGCTTACCTTTGATTTGATGAAGCAAAACTTGTTTTCCTTCGATAACGGAGGGTGAAAGCAGTCTTGGACATGTCCACCAAGAAAGTAATCGTATCCTTCTGAGACTTGTATGCCTTCATTGATTCTTCCGTAAATATACGTGGTGTGTCATGACGTATTAAGTCACGTCCCTCCAACCGATGTTTAGCCGCTTCGTGATATGGCCACGCGTGATTTTTTCGTACCCGTTTTCCGGGAACTCTGCCTCTGATTGGCTAGTACTCGTTGCCTCCGTTGGTTAAGATTAGGGTTGGGGTGGGGTTAGGGATAGGGTTAGCCAATCAGAGATAGAGTAGGGGCGGGTCTTCCCGGAATCCAGACGCAGAGCTCCCGGAAAACGGGTACGAAAAAAATCACACGAGTTTCATAGGTACGCCCGTTTTTTTCTAGGCCATTTTTTGCCAAACGTTCTGCGCGCGCGTCTTGTTCACAACGCAGCTTTTACGTCACGCGATAAGGGGTCTATACTGTTTAGAGAAAATCGCCGTTGGCTTCCTAAATCTTTAGCTTTATTGTATACGCCCACTGTCTGCACTGAAACTGTATTCACGAGCAATTTGGTTCGATTATCAATACAAGACAAACATGTCAGTGATATAACAGCTTGTGCTTCTGACTCTTCAACACGGCCCTTTACAGATGGAAGAGTCCTTTAGCTTCATACTGTGCTCTGTGGAGTAAAGAGTCCTCTAGGAAGTGGCCTGAACAAATAAACATATTTAAATAAAGAAGCATATAGCTGTTGTTGGCTGGAAAAAAGAAACCTGTATCCGATATTGTCTGGTGCTTTCTTCTTTAGGAAAGGCGGACAAATTGAAAATCTAGCATTGAACTGTGCATGGTTCAGTAAAATGAAGGGGACGGGGACGTCCGGGTGGCGTAGCGGTCTATTCCATTGCCAACCAACACGGGGATCGCCAGTTCGAATCCCCGTTTTACCTCCGGCTTGGTCGGGCGTCCCTACAGACACAACTGGCAGTGTCCGCGGGTGGGAAGCCGGATATGGGTATGTGTCCTGGTCGCCGCACCAGCGTCTCCTCTGGTCGGTCGAACCACCTGTTCGGGGCAGAGGGGGAACTGGGGTGAATAGCGTGACCCTCCCACGCGCTACGTCCTCCTGGTGAAACTCCTCACTGTCAGGTGAAAAGAAGCGGCTGGCGACTCTACATGTATCGGAGGAGGCACATGGTAGTCTGCAGCCCTGTCCGGATCAGCAGAAGAGCAGCGACCGCGATGGCTCGTAAGAGTGGGGTAACTGGCCGCATACAATTGGGGAGAAAAAAGGGGGGAAATGAAGGGGACATAAAAGGTTTGGGCTGTACTGCTGAGGAATAGTTGTAATAATGAATTTTAACCACTGATTCATTTCGTCTTCATTTGGAAGTCCACAGACAGGGAATTCTTCACACCGAAGAAAACTTCGTCTTATCGACACTGTGATACGCGTTAACCAAACTATTCCTGGTGTCGCACCAAATTCTGTGACTGTCCGCTCAACCAAACTAGTTTGAGGGCGGGCCAAACTAGCCGCTACGCGGGCCTTATGGGAATGTGTGTAACAATAGGAACTATTGCTAGGAACCATTGTTTAGTTCCTTGTTTACACAGGGGTCGTTTAGGTTGTTGCACCTGGAATAACGGACCGAGCATGATGCATAACCTTACGTGCAGAAGATATTATTAAAGTTTATAGCCCCGTGGGGTTGAAACGAGTTGTAACGTCTCATTAGTAGAAGGAAACAACACACTTTAACATGGTGGCAGCGGCGGACGACTCGGTCTGAAGTTTGGTGCGGAAAAGTTTCTAGGAGCGGGAGAGTGGTTAGTGTTCCTAAGCAACGTTCAGTATATGTTAGCATTAGCTGCTAGCGTGAGACTGCCGTGTGACATGGATGGGCTTAAACCACCGCAAACGTTATGTCTGGACTCAAGCAACCTTTCGAGGACATGGAAGGCCTGGAGGGACGAGTTTGCTCTGTATGTGGATTTAGCCATGGCTGACGCCGATGACAAACAGAGGGTGAAACTGTTCAGCTATCTTGTCAGGGAGAGCGGCAGGGAACTTATGGACACGTTACTGGGCGACACACCGAAGGATGCATGGACGTTAGATGACGTTATCAAGAAGTTTGATGATCACTGCGACCCCAGCGTTAACGAGACTGTGGAACGTTATCGTTTTTTTTACAAAAAACCAGGGCACCAGTGAAAATATAGACCATTATGTCATGGAACTGAGAGTGTTGGCAAGAACATGCAACTTTGGGACAGTGAGAGACTCGTGTAACGGGGGCAGTCCTATGCTGTTCTGTGCTGGTCAGCCTGCTGCATGCCCGTCACTCTCATCATTAGCTCCGCGTTGTGTTCTAGTTGGGTGGGGCCCCAGGTGTTGTGGGGGGCCCTCAGTCTCTCATCATCATCATCATCATCATGATCAAGGAAGGAGCGGGGACACACAGGACTCTATTTGGCCCACCTTGCCATTTATTTTGGCTTCAAACCCTTCGACAAACGTCCAGTCCTCCAGCGGGAGCGGTGTTTCTTACGGACGTGGGGGTCGAAGTTCAACCACTGCCCAGACTCCACTCGTGTGCGTTAGAAGTAGAAACCGTCCACGGGACTCCGATGTAAGAAAGGATAAACAAGTATTTTATCCCACAGCTTGCAGTATCTTCTTACAGGGATACTCAAGGTTACGTTCTCCTCAACCAGCAAAACTGTCCCACGGTAAGAAACACGTGTGGCTCGGCTCGATTGCTGCTGGAGACTCCTCCCACAAAACAAAAATGGCCTCTCCCGCGTTCCCTCTTCCGTGTACCCACAAGACCTCTCTCTTAAAGCGACAGTACACGTATATGACGGTCGTTGGAAAACATACATAAAAGTAAATAATGACATAAAATAAAATGTAGTAAACACAAATAACAGCACACAGACAGGATTTGGTGATATTTCATACTCAAACAAAATAAAATAAAAACATTAATTTTAACCTGGTTACATTCACCCCTCCTGAAATTCACCAACATCCTGACAGCAGGATAAAAAGAGAAAGAGGAAAGGAAAAGCCCATCACTGACTACTGGCACAAATGAAAAGAAGGACCTAGTCCTCCAGTCAACTTAGGAGCTACCTCGGTTATGAGGTTCAGAAAATAATGAGGTTGATCAAGTCTCAGTATTCCCCTAGATCAATGTGACGCCTGATACGCCACACCATGCACTTGGCCCAAAACAACCCTGTCTGATAGACACCTAATAACTCACATTAAACTAGTGTGAATGACTCCAACCTCCATCAAAGTTCAAACCCTCACACTCCGTAGAAATGGCATCTGAGCCATAGATTCTATTAACCTGTTCACTGACCTCACCACCCTCCCTGTGCGTGTCCTAACCCGACCATCGCTCTCTACTTGTGTGCGTGAGACAGTGCGAGCTGCAACATCTGTATCGAGTGAGTGTGGTGCTTCTGTGTGCGAATCAGTGTGAGATATAACACCAACATCGAGTGAGTGTGATGCCTCTATGTGTGGTGCATGTGTGTTGGGTGGAGTCTGAGCAGTGGCCCCCACAGGACTGACTACCAGACTAGACGGAATGAACTCTTCCGCTTCTGCCCACTCAGATCTAGGCGAGTCTCCAAGTGATGAGACTGCTAGCCCCACTGCATCCCCTGAGACCGTCAGGCCATCTGCACTGTCCTCCTCATCGGACTCTGCGCAGTCAAGCAACTGACTGGTTGTACTGGACTCCTCACCCTGATCTAACTCAGGAAGGGGCAAGAAGTTGACCTCCAACAAACGGTTCCTGTGCACCACTCTGGTGTGCCCCTCTGCATCCTGAATCTTGTAGACGTGGATATTGGGGTTGACA
The DNA here is from genome assembly GCF_029633865.1 of Lampris incognitus. Classification (NCBI taxonomy): domain Eukaryota; kingdom Metazoa; phylum Chordata; class Actinopteri; order Lampriformes; family Lampridae; genus Lampris; species Lampris incognitus. The sequence goes on along the minus strand of NC_079213.1, from coordinate 86,388,923 downwards.
CCGACAACCGTGTACACTCCGTTCTCCCATTTGTCAGCCAACTTTCTCTTCCCTCGCTCACTCTGGTTCGCAACCAAAACACGATCCCCGACAGACAGGACAGTGCCCTTGGCATGTCTGTTGTACTGTCGCGCCTGATGCTGCTGCTCAGCCGTGGAGTGCTTCTGAGCGATCTCCATTGCACTCCTTAGACAGGAAAGCAGAGACTGAGCATAAGAGTCATAGTCAACAACGTGAGGATCATGCAAAACCTGCCTGAACATAACATCCACCGGCAGTCTTAGGACACGCCCATACATCAGGAAGAAAGGTGCATAACCCGTGGTCTCGTGAACAGTGGCATTGTACGCGAGCATGAGAGAATGGATCTGCTGAGGCCACTGTTGCTTCTGCTGAAGCGGAAGGGAACGGAGCATATTCCCCATCGTGCGATTAAAACGCTCTGTCCCGCCATTACCCATAGGATGGTAGGCCGTCGTGTGGGACTTCGCTAGACCCGCCAACTTGAGAAGCTCTGCAATCAGGTTGCTCTCAAAGTTTGTGCCCTGGTCAGAATGTATTCTTTCCGGAAACCCGGAAACACAGAATACATGATCCCAGAGTTTCTTGGCGACCTGCTTCGCTGTCTGATTGGTGCAGGGGAACGCGTGAGCAAGCTTAGTGAAGTGGTCAGTAACCACTAAGACATCGACTGACCGCTGCTTACTGTCCTCAGCGGACCAGAAATCCATACACACAAGCTGCATCGGTGCGGAAGTTTTAATGCTCTCCAGGGGCGCGCAAGCAGCTGGCTCTGGGGTCTTCCCAAACACACATCTCCGACAGCATCTGACATATGCTCTGATATCCCTCTCCATGTCAGGCCAATAAAAACGCTGCCTTGCAAGAGAGAGAGTACGGTCCTGGCCCTGATGACCAGCGTGATCGTGGATGCCAGACAGTGCCTTGTCTTTCAGACTCAGAGGTAAAACATACTGAGACCTCCTCTGCTTGGACACTGGGTCCTTTGTCACCCTGTACAAGACACCATCATTGACTTCCAACTTCTCCCACTGTTTCAACAGCCTGAGGACCTTCTGGTCAGCACCATGCCTCTCACGCCTCGATGGCCGCTTCCGAACAGCGACAAAGGGCAACACCTTGGAGATGCAGGGGTCCTGCTCCTGACTCAACCTGAGCTCCTCGGTGGATAACATTGGCAGTGTATCCTGACCACCCGACAGATGCTGAACGTGCTGGACCAAACTGAGTGCTGTGAATACTGATGCATCAGGCCAGTCACATTTGGCTTGACAAAAAGCCCTGACCTCAGCTGCATCACAAGCAAACCCAGATCGCGCACTACTCAGTGTTTGGGACTGGCAACTGAGTCTGAAAACATCCTGCACAGAGTCCCCCTCAACCCCGTCGGCTTCCTGAACAAGGGCCGGGTAGGGCTCCCTAAGTAGCCTCTGACTGACGGGCTTGGAAAAAGGGTCGCGACTCAATGCATCCGCCACCACGTTTTTCTTCCCTGGCAGGTGTTTGAGATCGAAGGTGTAAGACGCCAACTTAGACACCCAGCGGATCTCACACGCGTCAAGCTTCGGCTTCGTTAGGAGATAAGTCAGCGGATTATTATCTGTCCAAACGGTGAAGCTTTGACCCTTCAGCCAGTGGCTGAACTTTTCACAAACACTCCACTTCAGCGCCATGAACTCCAGTCTATGAGCTGGATACTTCCGCTGTGAGGCACTGAGGGACTTGCTTGTAAAACCAACAGGTCTGGCCTTGGACTCTCCTCGGGGCACTTGAGACAGCACCGCGCCGAGTCCGTCCAAAGACGCATCGACCGACAAAATGAAAGGCACCTCAAAGTCTGGATGGGCAAGCACCACACACTCCAGTAACATCGTCTTCAACAGATCAAGTGCTTCCCCACATTCCACCATCCAGTCTGCGGAGGTAAGCTTACGGAAGCTGCCATGGGGCTTCTTATCCTTAGCCGACCTCCCCCTCCTCTTTTGTCCAGCTGTAAGGGCGAACAGGGGCTTAGCCACGGAGGAGCAGTTCGGGAGGAAATGCTGGTAGTAAAATACCATACCAAGGAAAGATTTGATCCTACGAACAGAAGGCGTGCACCCATCACCTTCCATGAGATCCTGCACTGTCATGTTGGAGATGACCTCTACTTTGGAGGGATCGACAGACACACCTCCGCCATCAACCACGTGGCCCAAAAACCGCACCCGCTTCTGCAGCAGATGACACTTCTTCGGAGCCAGTTTCAAGTTGTTCTCCCTCAACCTCTGAAACACAGTGCGGAGCCTCGACAGAGCCTCAACCTCTGACGGCGCGAAGACAAGAAGATCATCAAGATAGCACAAAAGCTTCGTGAAGTTCAGATCCCCAAAGATCCCAATCATCAATCTCATGAAGGCTGCAGGGCTATTACAAAGGCCCTGTGGCATGCGATTGTATTCATGCAACCCAAGGGGAGTCGTGAAAGCAGTGTACTTCTTGTCATCTTCATGCATTGGGATGTTGAAGAAGCCAGAGGTGAGGTCCATCGTACTAAAGAGGCAGTTACCACCCAGCGCGGCAAGACAGTCCGACTGGTGTGGCAAGGGATGAGCGTCTTTCAAGGTCCGAGCATTCAGCCATCTGAAATCAGTGCAGATCCGAAGCCCGCCATCCTTCTTCCATACCATAACCAGCGGTGAAGCGTATGCGCTCGAGGACTTCTGGATAATCCCTTTCTCCTCCATATCAGTGAGAACCTGTCTCAACTTCTGATAGTGGGCTGGGGGAACCCTCCTGTAGGGCAAGCGAAAGGGGCGCTCATCCACCAGATGGATGCGATGTGTGTATCCTGTGACCTCGCCACAGTCCAGAGAGTCCCTGGAGAAGATGTCATGGTACTCGGTGAGCAGCTGAGTGAGCTGGGACTTGCATGCCTCACTAACCTGACAGGAGCTGAGGTCAACGTCACTGAGTCCGAGCTCTGACAAACTCCTAGCCGGCTGGACAGGGGGACAGGCACTATCTGTGGCGTTGGACTCATGCCTCCCTGCAACTGATTGCAGTCCCTGGAAAACATTAAAGTCCTCAATCGCCAAGCATGGAAACACATCAGCCAACTTGCAGTTCCTTTTCAGTGTGATGGCTTTGTCAGATGGATTGACAACAGTCATGGGTACCCACCTATCACCCCAGAGCGGTGTGACAAGTCGACCTACGAGGACACTGCGTGGCATGGCCTTGGAGTCTGTCGGCTCCACAACAACAGTGCTTCCAGCTGACATAGGCACCTTAGCGGGAAGTCTGCCCCAGACTAAGTGCTCGTGCCTCGGTAAGAGTGTCACGGCCTGGGTGAGCTTAACAGTACCTATCTTCTCAGGAACTGCACCACCCCTCCAGCGCTCTACATTCGTGAACATGGACAAGAACTGTTCAACGTCAGGACTAGACGGATGTTCCTGTCTGGACGCGATGTCCCAGTACTCAGTACCACTCTTGAGTACATGGGCCACATGTTTAATGACGTTTGTGCCGACTATCAGATCATCATGCTGACCGGGCACGACCAGAGTGGGTATGACAAAGGAAACACCATAAAGCTGCATGTTGAGGTCATAAAAACCATCAGGCCTAGTCTCCAGACCACCACAGCCAATCAAGACAATGTTCTCTTCAGGCTGCTGCTTCTCAGGTAAAACACCCCCAGAGCGGAGCTTCTCTACTGCATTTTCACTGATACTGCATGACATAGAGCCAGTATCCAACATGCCATTAAGCTGCACACTCTGGTTGATAAGAACAGGAGCATAGAACAAGTCACTGAAAGCCTGAATCCTCTGTGTCGCCTGAATGACCATACGCGAACCCTGAGGTGCTTTGGCACACTTGTCTTCATACAAGTGAGCCAGGTCGGAGACATCAGTGAGGGATACATCTACATTACCCACACCATCCCTCTCTAGGTGTGGGTTTAGTAGTTTAACGGACGAGACTGACGACCAGCTCTTCCACCAGGCTGAGAACGGAGCTGGTTGGGCGGCTGAGGGTGAGGACAGTCCCTCTTCCAATGACCAGGAGACAAACAGTTTATACATCGGTTCTCCCGGCTGCAGTGGGAAAATGTGGAGTGATCCGGAGACTTACAAACCCTGCACAACCGCTGCGGTGCGTCTGGCACCCTCCCTGCGGTGCTAGCTGGCGGTTGAGTCCGCGTAGGTGTCTGGACCGCAGCGCTAACTGGAACCTGAGTCTGCATTGTGACCAAACGGTCTAGCAAGCTCACCAAACTCCTCATATAGTCATCACCGCCAAAGACAGGTGCGGGAGACGGTGTAGGACACCTTGCACAAAATGATGTAGATGACGCATGAGCCGGGACGGGAGATGGCACCACCGGCACGGTCCCGTTCAAGTCGGGAGCCACGTCGACTACAGGGACATGAACCTGTGAATGGAACCTACGCTCTACCGCGCCTGCTTCACGTTGTCCACCTGCAGCAACACGGTACTTCCTCTCCAGCATGTGCTCATCAAGCCTCTCTTGGATCTCGCTAGCAGACCATTTCCCTGCGGACTTGAACTTAAAAACATTGGCAAGAGACTGATCTGGACAGAGTTTGATAAACATCATGCTTACCTCATGGCTTGGCTCTTCAATACTACGGCCTTGCCGCTTCAAGCATTCGTCAGCCACCTCCACTGTCTTATTAAGCCTAATCCAATACTCCATAGCGTCCTCACCTGGCTTGGGCAGCGTACTGTAAAAGTCCGCCAGGGGCATGCTCGAGTATGTGAAGTCACTAAAGTGTTGCTTCAGTACATCAAAAATAATGTGGGGGTTCGCTATGTGGTCGACAGATGTGTTGCGCAGCTTTATCCTCACCACGTCCCTTGCTTTCCCCATAAGCTTAGCTAGAATCTCATGTGACTGCTCACTAACTGGAATGGCTCGCTTCCTCAAATACAAAGTCATAAGGCTCTCCCACTCATGAACTGTAAACTTATCAGAGCTGTCGCCCCTGAAAATAGGAGGCTCCCTAGCGTCTGTCTGCATTACTACTCACACTAGGCACTGTCTCCGAACACTGTTCAGCAGACCTAGCACTGTCTGTGTGTGTGTTTCTAAGCATTTGTGTTTCCTGCAGCTTAGCAGTGATTGACTCTCCTATCTTCTCTGCTAACCGAGTAATGAGCATGGCTAACTCACCCACTGGCTGCTCGCTGTTACCCAGCACAGCCCCTTCGCTGATACCTGGCCTGGCCCGTTCTACGTAGCGTGTGGAGGTGAACTGAGGAGTGCCAAATGTGGTCGGGTCTCTAGGTCCTGGTGCTCTGGTGTCTGGTTCCCCGCCCTCTAAGAGCTGCCCGAAACTCCTACCTACACCTAGCCGTAAACCCCCACCCACATCTAACTGGTACCCCCTCTCCATAGCACACTGGCGATCCAAAAGATCCTGATCAGCAATGTTACCCCCACCTACGTACGAACCACCCTCTGCCATGTTCCTACCTCTAACACTCAGATAAAATAAAAAATAAAATAAAAAAGTGAAAAGCTCAATTCATTTAAATAATTGAATCTAGAAATCACTAAGAGATTGAAACAATCACACACAATCAACAAATTCACCAATAGATTAATCACATATGCACATATCCAGTAGTTTAGATCAATAGATTATTCACACGAGTCCTTCAATCACATCAACATTAACCTTTTTTTCCTTTTTTTTTCGTGTGTTTTTCTTCCTTCAGTATATACAAATGTCCTGTTCACAAGCCCAGTCCATGGTAACCACAGCTATGACTGTCCAGTGTCCACACAGCTCAACTCCAGTCCACTGTAACATGAGTGTACAGTCTGTAGAAATACCTGAGGACGTCTGGGGCTTGATGACGACAGCAGCCTCCCGCGGCGAGCAACTGATGTCACTCTCAGGATCCAGGAGGGTCACGGCACCAATGTAACGGGGGCAGTCCTATGCTGTTCTGTGCTGGTCAGCCTGCTGCATGCCCGTCACTCTCATCATTAGCTCTGCGTTGTGTTCTAGTTGGGTGGGGCCCCAGGTGTTGTGGGGGGCCCTCAGTCTCTCATCATCATCATCATCATCATGATCAAGGAAGGAGCGGGGACACACAGGACTCTATTTGGCCCACCTTGCCATTTATTTTGGTTTCAAACCCTTCGACAAACGTCCAGTCCTCCAGCGGGAGCGGTGTTTCTTACGGACGTGGGGGTCGAAGTTCAACCACTGCCCGGACTCCACTTGTGTGCGTTAGAAGTAGAAACCGTCCACGGGACTCCGATGTAAGAAAGGATAAACAAGTATTTTATCCCACAGCTTGCAGTATCTTCTTACAGGGATACTCAAGGTTACGTTCTCCTCAACCAGCAAAACTGTCCCACGGTAAGAAACACGTGTGGCTCGGCTCGATTGCTGCTGGAGACTCCTCCCACAAAACAAAAATGGCCTCTCCCGCATTCCCTCTTCCGTGTACCCACAAGACCTCTCTCTTAAAGCGACAGTACACGTATATGACGGTCGTTGGAAAACATACATAAAAGTAAATAATGACATAAAATAAAATGTAGTAAACACAAATAACAGCACACAGACAGGATTTGGTGATATTTCATACTCAAACAAAATAAAATAAAAACATTAATTTTAACCTGGTTACACTCGCTCATTCGGGATCGGATTGTGTGTGGAGGTAACAACACAATCGTAAGAGAAAGACTGCTCCGAGAGAAAAACTTGACACTGGACACATGTTCGCAGCTGTGCAGAGCCGCTGAGCTCTCAAAGGACAATGTGAAAACCATCTCGGGATCGATGGTGGAAGAGGTACATGCAGTGCAAGGAGCACAGTATCGGAAACAGACGAGCAACACTGTGGAGTGCAGATATTGTGGAAAAACGCATGAGAAAAGTAAACAAAAGTGCCCAGCGTTTGGGAAGAAGTGCACAGTGTGGAAGAGAGAACCACTTTGCAGCAAAATGCAGAGTAAAACCGGAACTAAGGAAAAGGAAATATGTGAGTAAAATAACAACTGAATCTGAGAGTGATGAATATGAAGATATTATCACCTGTGTAAAAGAAACTGAGAAAATGAAGAAAACTCAGCTTCTCTATGCTGGCATGCTTCTAGGCAAAGACATGATCAAATTCCAAATAGACTGTGGTGCCAGTTGCAATATCATCCCAATTAACCTGCTGAATCCAGATGCCAAATTAGAACACACGAAGAGTGTACTAGTAATGTACAATAAAACCAAATTAAAACCACTGGGAAAATGTAAAGTGAAAATAAGAAACCCGAGAAACAACAAGCTATATCGCTTAGAGTTCCAGGTGGTGAATGCAGCTGGTACAGTGCCTCTGCTGGGTAGGAGAGCCAGTGAGGCCATGAAATTGATAAAAGTGCAATATGAAAACATCATGACAATAGACAGTATTGTCACAACAGAAACAACAACAGGACAGTGGATAATGGGACAAATTAAAGATGAGTATGCTGATGTGTTCATTGGCGATGGCTGCCTCGAGGGAAAATACAAAATAGAGGTGGACAGCACAGTGAAAGCAGTACAGCTGCCAAAGAGGCGGGTCCCAGTCGCCATGATGAAACCACTGAAGGACGAGCTACAGGACCTACAGCAAAGAGGGATCATAACACCTGTGGAATGCAGTACAGATTGGATCAGTGCAATGGTGGTGGTACAGAAACCAAGCGGGAAACCAAGAGTGTGCATCGATCCCAAGCCTTTGAACAAAGCTCTAAAGCGCAGTCACTTCCCACTGCCAACCATTGAGGACATTTTACCGGACTTGTCAAAAGCAAAAGTGTTCACAGTGTGTGATGTCAAGAGTGGATTCTGGCATGTGCAGCTGGAGGAGGAGTCCAGCTATTTAACAACATTTGCCACTCCATTCGGACGTTACAGGTGGCTGAGGATGCCAATGGGGATGAGTCCGGCCCCAGAAATCTTTCAGAGAAAGCTCACACAAGCGCTGGACGGTGTACCGGGCTTGTACATTATAGCTGACGATGTACTGATCACAGGCCAAGGGGAAACACAGGAGGAAGCTGAGCGTGACCATGATGGAAAACAGACTGTTTCTTGAAAGATGCAGACAAAAGAACATCAAGCTGAACAAAGACAAATTCAAGCTGAGACAAAAGGAGACCACATACATTGGACACCGCCTGACGGCTGATGGACTCAGGGCGGATCCAGAGAAAGTGCTTGCCATTGAGAAGATGCCGGCACCGACTGATGTGAAAGGAGTGCAAAGGCTGCTAGGTATGGTAAATTATCTAGCCAAGTTTTGTCCCCACCTCTCAGACCAGTGCATAGTGTTGAGAGATTTGACACACAAAAACAGGGAGTGGAACTGGACAGCACAGCACGAGGAGGCTTTCCTCAAATTGAAAGAGACTATAGCAAAGGTCCCAGTACTGAAATATTACAACCCAGATGAGGAACTCACAGTGCAGTGTGACGCTTCAGACACAGGCTTAGGCGCAGCGCTCATGCAGATGGGTAAGCCAATAGCATTTGCAAGCAGAGCACTCACTCAAACAGAGCGTGGGTATGCACAAATAGAAAAGGAGTTCTTAGCAATGGTTTTTAGCATGGAAAGATTTCACCAGTACACATACGGCTGAAAAGTGATGGTGCAAAGTGATCACAAGCCGTTGGAAACAATAGTGAGAAAACCTCTACTAAGTGCACCCAAAAGGCTGCAGGGAATGATGCTGCACATACAAAAATATGATCTAGATGTAGTATACACTACCGTTCAAAAGTTTGGGATCACCCAAACAATTTTGTGTTTTCCATGAAAAGTCACACTTATTCACCACCATATGTTGTGAAATGAATAGAAAATAGAGTCAAGACATTGAAAAGGTTAGAAATAATGATTTGTATTTGAAATAAGATTTTTTTTACATCAAACTTTGCTTTCGTCAAAGAATCCTCCATTTGCAGCAATTACAGCATTGCAGACCTTTGGCATTCTAGCTGTTAATTTGTTGAGGTAATCTGGAGAAATTGCACCCCACGCTTCCAGAAGCAGCTCCCACAAGTTGGATTGGTTGGATGGGCACTTCTTTGAGCAGATTGAGTTTCTGGAGCATCACATTTGTGGGGTCAATTAAACGCTCAAAATGGCCAGAAAAAGAGAACTTTCATCTGAAACTCGACAGTCTATTCTTGTTCTTAGAAATGAAGGCTATTCCATGCGAGAAATTGCTAAGAAATTGAAGATTTCCTACACCGGTGTGTACTACTCCCTTCAGAGGACAGCACAAACAGGCTCTAACCAGAGTAGAAAAAGAAGTGGGAGGCCGCGTTGCACAACTGAGCAAGAAGATAAGTACATTAGAGTCTCTAGTTTGAGAAACAGACGCCTCACAGGTCCCCAACTGGCATCTTCATTACATAGTACCTGTTAGAGCCTGTTTGTGCTGTCCTCTGAAGGGAGTAGTACACACCGGTGTAGGAAATCTTCAATTTCTTAGCAATTTCTCGCATGGAATAGCCTTCATTTCTAAGAACAAGAATAGACTGTCGAGTTTCAGATGAAAGTTCTCTTTTTCTGGCCATTTTGAGCGTTTAATTGACCCCACAAATGTGATGCTCCAGAAACTCAATCTGCTCAAAGAAGTGCCCATCCAACCAATCCAACTTGTGGGAGCTGCTTCTGGAAGCGTGGGGTGCAATTTCTCCAGATTACCTCAACAAATTAACAGCTAGAATGCCAAAGGTCTGCAATGCTGTAATTGCTGCAAATGGAGGATTCTTTAACGAAAGCAAAGTTTGATGTAAAAAAAATCTTATTTCAAATAAAAATCATTATTTCTAACCTTGTCAATGTCTTGACTCTATTTTCTATTCATTTCACAACATATGGTGGTGAATAAGTGTGACTTTTCATGGAAAACACGAAATTGTTTGGGTGATCCCAAACTTTTGAACGGTAGTGTATGTGCCAGGTAGAGACATGCTGCTAGCAGACACTCTGAGCAGAGCTTATCTTCCTGAGAGTGCACCGGATGCAGAACTAGAGACTGTCAACATGGCACAACACTTACCTATCGCAGCAGACAGGCTACATGATATACGATCTGCCACAAAAGAGGATGAAACACTGCAGCTTCTCATCAAAAAGATGCAGCAAGGATGGCCTGACGATAAGTCAAAAACACCAAGGGAAGTCAAGCCCTACTTCTCATTCCAAGAGGAGTTAAGCCACCAAGATGGAATAGTGTTCAGGAGTGAGCGCACTGTCATCCCTGATGCATTGAGGAAAGACATCACTTGCCGCCTACACGCATCACATCTGGGTGTGGAAGGATGCCTACGGAGGGCTAGGGAGTGTGTATATTGGCAGGGCATGAACGACCAAATAAAATCATATATAGCAAAGTGTGACATCTGCAGATCAATGGACATTAAGCAACAAAAAGAAACACTAATGTCACATGATGTGCCAAGCAGGCCGTGGGCAAAGGTGGGCACAGATCTGTTCATGTTTGAAAACAAAGACTACCTCATAATTGTTGATTTTTTTCTCAAATTTTTGGGAAATAGATTACCTGGCAGATACCAAATCAACCACAGTGATACAGAAGCTGAAAGCTCATTTTGCCCGCCAAGGTATCCCAGATATTGTAATCTCGGACAATGGCCCACAGTATTCGTCACAAGAATTCCAGAAGTTCAGTCGACTGTGGGGATTTCAACATAAAACCTCATCACCACGTTACCCGCAAAGCAACGGCAAAGCTGAGTCAGCCGTTAAGACAGCAAAAAAACTCTTGCTCAAAGCCAAGGCTGCTGGACGGGATCCTTATCTCGCCCTTCTGGACCACCGCAACACACCATCACAGGGTACTGATACCACACCAGCACAGCGGCTGCTCAGTCGCCGTACCAAAACACTACTGCCAACCAAGGCAAGCCTGTTACAGCCGAAAGTTGTGCAGGTGAAACAGGATTTACAAAATAACCAACAACGGCAGAGGGCATACTACGACAGGTCGGCTAAAGACTTGGACACGCTTGCCCCAGGTGAATGTGTGAGAGTTCAGCCTCTCGCACCCCACACTGGCTGGAGAGTGGGCAAGGTGCTGAGGCCGGTCGATAGGAGATCCTATGAGGTCCAGCTGCACACGGGTGGTGTCATCAGGAGAAATCGCAGACACCTCAGGCATGCACCAGGGGCAATCTTCACTGACACTATGGACATGGAGATCAGCAGCCCCAGTCAGCCAGAGAGTGTTGAACCCGGGCATTCAGAGAGTGTTCCTTCTCGCAGTGTCTTAGCAGGAAACAAAACCAAGGACACTGGTGACAGGGCCAACCCTGTCACCACCAGATCAGGCCGCTCTGTTGTGCAGCCGCAGCGATACAAAGACTTTGTGACCTCACACAGATGAATGGATCTGTAGCACTATTGGACTTTGGGGAGGGGGGGCATGAATGAAAAAAAAAGAAAAAAAGTGAATCACAAATGTTGTGCAAATGTATTAAAAGTTCTAAAAAAAAAAAAGAAGAAGAAACTGAAAAGAGAAAGGATGTAACAATAGGAACTATTGTTAGGAACCATTGTTTAGTTCCTTGTTTACACAGGGGTCGTTTAGGTTGTTGCACCTGGAATAACGGACCGAGCATGATGCATAACCTTACGTGCTGAAGATATTATTAAAGTTTATAGCCCCGTGGGGTTGAAACGAGTTGTAACGTCTCATTAGTAGAAGGAAACAACACACTTTAACAATGTGTAACTTGGTGATAAGTACCGGAAGAAAACGCTGGACTACATACGAGGCGTTTCAGGCAGTGTTTCCTGTCGGAGAGAACAACTTCCTTCAGCGTGGATTTTGGGCTTTGGAATTCGGCAGACATGTTATATGTAACTCCCAGCTATAGGAAAGGGGAAACCACAAAGAGCATCATGACCTCTTTAAAACAATGAGAGGACCGAGGCCAACATCTTTTTTTTGTGGGACTTGTGTATCAGAAATTCTGTTATCTCATTAGTGGGTTTTACATTTCTTCCTTTGTCTGGTTCCATATTGGTATGAGCCATTCGAGTTTAAGAGACAGCCTATACAACAGCAAAGAGACCAGGGGTGTGACCATTCTCTAGATCCATGATTCCATTTGACTCTTGATTTTAATGTCACAACTCGATTCGATTTAAAAAAATAAATGTTTAGCCCTGATGGCTATGCCATTGTTGGACTGTCTTGATTTTATATATATATTGGCATTTTATTTGAGTGACAGTAGAGAGAAGGGATGACTTGCACCAAACAGCACGGGCCGGATTCGAATGCAAGCTCCTGCGGTATGGACCCAGCCTTGTGTGGTACCACTCTACCAGGTGACCCACCAGGGTGCCCCAGTCGAGTCATGATTTGTAAACATCAACACATCATTGGTTTTATGCCCTGACAACTGGCATTTACATGTTAAAATTATTCTTTAAAAAGATAGGCTACATGGTATCAAGTGCCAATTTTTTTGTACCACATTAAGGCCATATGGTCAACTTTAAATGATTAATTTAAAACGTAATAACAATAACTTACTTTACCAGTCAATTGGGAGCAAAGTACAAACTGTAGTTTTGCTGTCAATGACGTATTCATTGTTGACATAACTCCCGGGGAAGGCAAAATGTCGCCACCCTGGTGACTACAAGGAAGCAGGAGGATTTCCCAGTTCTGTTGTTTCTCCATCATCTCCCACTCCATCAGTGGCCCTGGTGTCTCCAAAAGTGCAGCTGCAGGCTACCAGTAACTACGTTACATGGACGTCATTTTGTAGTGTTGTCTTTGAAGCGTCCCCCCCACCTTGGACATGCGCAATTAGGTGGGGGTGGAGAGATTAAAAAAACTATGAAGAGCATCGCAGATCTCACTTTTGATTTCGAAAGTCAAACTCAAAATCGTGACAACCCTAACTGAGACAGATCCATTTTTTTTTAGATGGGGCAGTGATGGTAAGCCAGGGCAGAACTGAAGATGTTGCAGAAAGAAGAGTTTTGTGGATTTATTCAAGGTTTTGCATGTTTAGTTGTTGAGCCACCAGGACCTCTGCCGTCACTGTATGAGAACAGTACTGGTGATGTAGATACAACACACACCATAACATGCTGATCTCTCCCTCTTTTTCTTTCTTGGGCATGGAAAAAGTGGGCATATACACAATAATACATGTGGAATCTCTCTCCTCTATCAAAAAGTGAAGGTCAGGGCCATTCTTGCTTCTGCTCAGGGCTCGGGGAACAGCTGCCATGTAAACTTGCTAAATTAGTGTGGTCACCACATGCCTCACATAAACATTATTCTAATCAAAGCATATTAGAGCATCCAGATACTTCAGACATATGGGTCTCTGCATCCACCCTACCGTCCCCATCTGTCTGCGTTCTGCCTGCCTCCTCTCTCTTCCGCTCATCCACTCTCACACTCTCTCCCTGTTTATCTCTCTCTCTGCCTCTCTCCACACATCTCTGTCACACAACTGCCTCTCCGAGACACAAGTCTTGTCATACTGTAAAAGACTTCTCCAGATTCAACCACACTGGGAGGGCCAGATGTATCCAGCACTGTTGTGTTCTGGCAAAACACACACACACACACACACACACACACACACACACACACACACACACACACACACACACACACACACACACACACACACACACACACACACACACACAGGCAAAAACTTACACACAGACACGTGCACACACACTAAAGCACATACAGACACACACACAGACAGTCATATTGTCATATAGACAAGCTAGGGCAAACACATGAACACACACTAAGTCAAACTCACAGATATCAGAAGCACACAGAGACACACTTACACCCACACACTTACTCACATATGCTCACATACACAAACACATGGTCACATGAGCTTCTTTTACACATGAAGGAATTTCCTTGGTTTTTAAATCCTCAAATTGTCCATAAAACGGTCTTTCACACACAGCCAGCAAATCCTTGCCTTTTAGTGACATTAGTCCCAGAGTGATCACACGACTTCCCTGTTTATGAGTTTCTTTTAAAAATCGTGCATTTGATAATTTCATTTTGCTACTACTTTTCATATATATAAGATTCTGCGTGACACTATCACACCGACACAACCCTCAATAGATTGTTGTGCCGTACCTGTGACTGATTTCCTAAGAGTTTGAGCCATCGATCCTTTTACTCCATTTACACCCAGTATTAACACGTAATCTGTATCCAGATATTTTATCTGGATTAGGAAAAATACATATTAGGATGAGGTATGAAGTCAATGGGAACATGCTGCGATCAGATCCACCAGACCCCTTTGAGAGGCAGTCTGGCTCACTTCATGATCGGATCTCAGGCAGAAAGTGCCAGGTGGAAATGCAATCGGTGCAGACGGTTTACATCGGTGAGATGATACCACCTAGGAGGTTAAAATGTCCTCCCTGTGGCCAGTAGTTTAACATGTGACTCACTCCTGGTAGCCATTGTGAGCATCTCATGGTTTCGCCCGGGCTACAAACCATCCACATGTGATACGGGTATTGAATTTGAATTCAGACATGACTTGGATTAAAGCTAGGCACCTGGATGCGTGAGCCCGAGAAGTCGACCCAAGCAGCTTACATGACTAAACAACACGTGCAGCAGTGTCATAACTACAATTACTGCACCACAACTACTGTAATGCTATTCTGTAACTTTCCCAGTCAAAACATTAACAGGGTTAACAGTAATTGTGATCACTGTTAACCCTGCCTGATTATGTTGAATGAGATGTAAACAAATGAAGGTAAACTATGAATAAGCAAAACCTAAGCTAACTTTCTTTTGTGTGCAAAACAGCTAAAATATTTATGGATCCTACAGAAGAGAAGCCAGCAGTTAGTCACTGCTGTAGTAATTTGTGTCTGGCACCTCGTCTTCTAAAAGAAATAAACAGAGCTGCTGTCATACATCGGGTTTATTTTCAGCCATCCCATTTCTCAGCCTTCAACTCTTTTGCCTACCCACGTAACAGGCCATGAACTGGTACACTGAAGAGAAACACACCCAGTTACTAAGACTCACACAAGTTTGGCATGACCGTCTCCCACCACAGTAAGCAAGCCGCTGCAATTACATTCATGATTGTGGCAAAACAGCTTGCTGTTGTCTCAGACTTGTTAAAATGACCCCTTCAATAAAATATCACTTACATAGTTTTATTTCACTACTGTTTTTTCTAATGACAATAGACAGATTTCTCCCGCTTTCACCTACACTACCGTTCAAAAGTTTGGGATCACCCAAACAATTTCGTGTTTTCCATGAAAAGTCACACTTATTCACCACCATATGTTGTGAAATGAATAGAAAATAGAGTCAAGACATTGACAAGGTTAGAAATAATGATTTGTATTTGAAATAAGATTTTTTTTACATCAAACTTTGCTTTCGTCAAAGAATCCTCCATTTGCAGCAATTACAGCATTGCAGACCTTTGGCATTCTAGCTGTTAATTTGTTGAGGTAATCTGGAGAAATTGCACCCCACGCTTCCAGAAGCAGCTCCCACAAGTTGGATTGGTTGGATGGGCACTTCTTTGAGCAGATTGAGTTTCTGGAGCATCACATTTGTGGGGTCAATTAAACGCTCAAAATGGCCAGAAAAAGAGAACTTTCATCTGAAACTCGACAGTCTATTCTTGTTCTTAGAAATGAAGTCTATTCCATGCGAGAAATTGCTAAGAAATTGAAGATTTCCTACACCGGTGTGTACTACTCCCTTCAGAGGACAGCACAAACAGGCTCTAACAGGTACTATTTAATGAAGATGCCAGTTGGGGACCTGTGAGGCGTCTGTTTCTCAAACTAGAGACTCTAATGTACTTATCTTCTTGCTCAGTTGTGCAACGCGGCCTCCCACTTCTTTTTCTACTCTGGTTAGAGCCTGTTTGTGCTGTCCTCTGAAGGGAGTAGTACACACCGGGGTAGGAAATCTTCAATTTCTTAGCAATTTCTCGCATGGAATAGCCTTCATTTCTAAGAACAAGAATAGACTGTCGAGTTTCAGATGAAAGTTCTCTTTTTCTGGCCATTTTGAGCGTTTAATTGACCCCACAAATGTGATGCTCCAGAAACTCAATCTGCTCAAAGAAGTGCCCATCCAACCAATCCAACTTGTGGGAGCTGCTTCTGGAAGCGTGGGGTGCAATTTCTCCAGATTACCTCAACAAATTAACAGCTAGAATGCCAAAGATCTGCAATGCTGTAATTGCTGCAAATGGAGGATTCTTTGACGAAAGCAAAGTTTGATGTAAAAAAATCTTATTTCAAATACAAATCATTATTTCTAACCTTGTCAATGTCTTGACTCTATTTTCTATTCATTTCACAACATATGGTGGTGAATAAGTGTGACTTTTCATGGAAAACACAAAATTGTTTGGGTGATCCCAAACTTTTGAACGGTAGTGTACCTGATATCTTTGTATTGTCCATGCAATGCAGATTCAGATCTGATCACAACACAGACACCATACATACAATGAGAATGTATATAAAGTCTAGGTTGCAATGCAAAGGGCATGTTGGGATTTTCTATTATCCAGATAACATGTTCAGATACAGTTCAAATGATAATACCAGGTGTCAATAGGGTCATAGATACCAAAGGCCATTAAAAACCAAGGATTTTAGTTTGGCATGTAAATTGTAATAGACACATAAACACACCTACTAACACACAATCACACACAGAATCAGAGTCACATCGACGTAAACACAAAGGGATAGACATTCCAGGACACAGAACACACACACACACACACACACACACACACACACACACACACACACACACACACACACACACACACACACACACACACACACACACATAAATGCAGGACCTGACATGACTACATAGTTAATACTTTACTTATAGAACTACAACTACCATTGTTTAACCGAAGTAATTCCGGACTGAGGTGAATAGGCTAGCTAAGGGATAGCATAGTTTACAGTTAGGAGAGATGAACATGGAACTTTCTTTCTTTTTTTTAATCAAACCTCATTAAATGGCACTAGAAGTTGGCACCAATCCACTCTTGTTTTTGGCCACACTAGCCAACTCCCCTCTACAATGGAAAATATGGAAACAACACTTCGCAACTTACCTGCTAGCTACTGGATCAACCAAGGCCCCGAAGGAGCAACATCTGGCAATTCTTCATTGTTTGGGGACTGAGGGGCAACACATCTTTGACAACACTACCAGGTGATATTGAAGTTACTAAAATGGAGCATGCTATCATGCATTTGGATGTGCATTTTCTGCCAAAAATAAACATAACTATTGAATGCTCTAAATTCTAAAGAACAACACAACTACAGGGAGAATCTGCAGAAATGTATGTAGCAGAGCTCAGGTAGCCAGCAAGTACTTGTGAATGGGGAGAGCTTACAGAGCAGTTGATAAAAGATCAACTGACAAACAAGACCACAAGCAACAGGTTGACAGAACGTTTAATTAATGAGAGAGACATTACCCAAGCTAAATCTGTTGACACAGCCACTACCATGGAAGCTACAATAGAGTAAGTGGACATCCTGCAGGAGGCAGCACAGGCTAGTACAAAAGCTGATTTACAATGAATTAATGACTCACAAAATCGTAGGGGTAATTCACAATAGAAAAAACAAAGACAGTCTTATTCAGATGACACAGCAATGAAATGGCTCAAATGTGAAATGGCATAACTGTGGAAGAATGGGTCATAAGTCAAAAGATGAGAACCAACCAGCTGAAGGAAAAAAAAGATGCAATAACTGTAACAAGTTTGGACATTTCAGAAGAGTGCGCCGTTCAGCTGATGCTTCAAACTCAGCTGTCAGAGCAGTTACAGAGAATATAGATGATGATGATGATGATTATGATGAAGATGGGAACGTTATCACTGTAATGGAAGTCTTCACATGGAAAACACAGAGGATTTTTTCTCTCATCAGTGCATTGTTGGTGGCATACAGGTGAATGTGACACTGGACACTAGAGCCCAGGTGTCCTTGCTGAATTCTGATGTTTACCATGTAAAGCTAGCACAGAAGTTTCCCCTACAGCCACTGGATGCTAAAATCAGTCAGTACGACAGATCTAGTGTGCCTGTTGATGGATATATCATTGTGCCAGTGTCTCACAAAGGTAAAATAGTCCAAGCTAAGCTGTATGTTGCACATAATGGCAACTGTCTGATTGGACGACTACTACTAAAGCATATTCACTTGGTTCAGGGAGACCCAACTGTTGCATGCACAAAGCCTGCTGTTCAGATGCTACAAAATCAGAATCGGAGTGTAAAAGAATATGCACAGCTCTTCACTGGTCTAGGCTGTATTAGAGGTTTTGAACATGCACCTAAAGTGAGAGAAGATGCCTGGCCAGTGGTGCAACCACTGGGACAACTTTCATTGCCTTTAAGGGATGAGGTAGCAGTGGATCTGAAACGACTGCAACAGGAGGACATAATCGAATCGGTTTACACGCCCGAAAAGGTTTCGAACATCAGTTGCCAGGAAGAAATCAGGAGAAATTCATACTTGCTGTGACTTGCAATTACGAAGTTTGCCGGAGCCTCAGTTTTCTTAAAAGTATACTTTGAGGAGTGGATAGGAGTGGTCATCGCATTCATCATGCATGAGGGCGTGTTTCAGTACAAACGCATTCTCTTCAGATTAGCATGTGCACCAAGTGTATTTCAGAAAATCATGGACATCGAGCTGACTGGCCTGAGGGGGCGCCACATTACCATGACGATATCACAATCCATGGAAAGGCTTAAAAAGAACACGATGAACAGTAGCGGACCGTGCATTTCAGACGTAGGCCTTCGGTGAGACGTCACCTCCTCATAATTACCCAAAGACAGCCGTCATATCGCCATGCTACAATGTTTTAGTCGCAAAAGTGTTTACCATCACAATCATCACCATCATCGTTATTTGACACTTTTCACTTTCACAACAGCGACATCGTGTGGCGATATGGTGTAACGTACAGCCTTACTGGAAGTAACCCCGCAGGGCATATGCTATCAAGAAACTCAACAAACACATCCCAGCCGGACCGCTGGGCATAAAAACAATCAAACATTAAGCAAAGCAAATCGCTGTACAAAAAAAAACATTTGACTCACCAGTGTTGTCTATTTGAAGACAAAATCCATTCCCCTTTCTTTCTAGATGAAACAGTCGTTCACACGGTCATAGAGCACTCCTTTGGCTTTTAAATAAGACAAGCCAGGTTTTGGAAGCCTGTGTAGTTCCATGACCCCTTCTCTGACGAGAAAGCAAGCACGCCCAGCAGTAAAGTTTTCCGCTTTGCACGGATCAAGTGACCCACGGGTACCTTTCGTAGGCGCTTGCCTGGAAATGCCGCACATAGACGTCTTCCCCGGTTGGGTCAGAGCCGCTAACTGTGGGGTTGATCTGCCCATCTCCACAATCCTTTGCTTTTCCCCAAACGATCGTCTTGAAAATGGTGTGACTAATAAATCTGCCACCACATCATTCACGAATTCTCCTTGCGACATTATTCTCATTCACGGCTAGCTAGTTTAGGTAACTAAATCAAAAAACACGAATGCTAGCTAACATTAACGACCAACTACCGCGACCTAGGCGCTGCTGCTGATTGGCTGAACAATCGGTCACCTGGCTCTATGCAGCGAAGGTCCTATGACGCTGTGTAAGTATAAAATAATACGCCCGTCCGCTACACCTCAAAATCTGATTGGTTGAGTAATCTATCAATCCCGTATTAACACCTAATTTATTTGGATAGCGGAGACCTTCACTCGAGATGCCAAAGGTGCTGGCAGGAGGAGTCTTCTCACACGGTTACAACAGAAGGAAAAAGCTGACTGGATGATTTTTTTTTGCCCGAGAGACTGCAAGCAGAGACAACCGAATTCGTATGTGTAGTCGAAATCGAAATGTAATGCGATATTAACAAATTGATTAGAAGATTGTATTATATTTATGAAAGTGTTTTCCTTTTTCCGTGGAGTCTTGGGCCTTCACCGAAGGCCTAGAGGGCGCTGACGGTTCACCACAGACGGATGAAAGACTGAAAGAAGTGTTTGCACACACTGCAGAATACAACATGACATTGGACTGAGAGAAATGTGTCTTCAGCACTGATACAACTGAGTTTCTTGGCTATAATGTGTGTGCTGCTGGAGTGAAATCAAGCCAGTCCAAATTGATTGTTGTAAAGGAGATGTCAGCACCAAAGTCTGTGAAAGAGGTTCAAATCTTCTTAGAGATGACAAACTACTAATTGAAGTTCATCCCGGATTATGCAATGACAACAGAGCCCCTGAGACTGTTGCTACACCAGGACACAAGATGGAAATGGACATCTGGACAAGACCAAGCCTTCGCCAAACTGAAACATGCAATAGCAGAACCACCTGTTCTAGCTTACTTCCACACAAGACTGTACAAAATTCCTTACCTGCAAAGCTTCAGCAGTTGGATTAAGCGCGGTCCTATCACAGATCGTGGATGGGGGAAAAGACCAGTTGCTTACGCATTAAAGACCATGTCAACCACTGAACAGAGATATTCATTCGGGGAAAGAGAAGCAATGGATTGTGTCTGAAGCATGGAGAAATGGCAGGTGAACTTATTTGGATGTCCGTTTACTCTTAGAACAGTCTATTAGGCCCCGACCACTCTTCTGTTGGTCTCACGAACAGGAAGACAATCCATGAGAATCTCCAGATGGTCAGATCAGCTTGCCCAGTACATGTACAAAATAGAGAGTTTCATCCAGGAAAGTCCAACAATGTGTGCCTTTTGAGACTTGTGCCACAATATGATGGTACAGAGAAGTTTTACTTCAACAAGGGAGAAGATCAGCTCTTCATACAACAGACCTTCATCGATGAGCTTCAAGTAGCCATCATTCCTGAGGGTTTGCAAGAGAAACACTGCAAGATCCAGTACTAAGGGAAGTGCTGTGCTACATGAAAACAGGATGGAAAGGTCCACCAAGAGACATACTACCCAACTCATACTACATGGTAAAATAATTTTTCAGTTGGAAAACATATATGTTGGAAGAGGAGACCGTACCATTGTATCAATCACACTCAGACACAAAGTCCTCACCCAAGCACATGAAGGACATCCAGGAACAAGGAAGATGAAACAGTTCCTTCGCAGCAAAGTATGGTGGTCGAGGATGAAAAGTGATGTCACCAACTTTGTGAAAAACTGTGTGCCCTGCACACTGAGTGAAACGTCACTCATGGCAGACAAACCACCACTACACCCCACATCATAGACTAAAGCATCTTGGGGGGAGATTCAAGTGCACATCTTTGGAAAATTACAAGAAGCTCCAGCTCATCAGAAGTATCTGATCAGTGTGACAGACCTATGTATAGCAACTGCCCTGAAGTCCTAGCCACAAGCAAAGTGACTACTGCAAAAGTGATTAATGGACTTTAAGATCTGTTCACATAATGGGGCCAGCCTCAAGTTCTAGTGACAGATAATGGCCCACAATTCTGAGCTGACTTCACATGCTACTTGGAGAAGAAAGGAATTGTACACCAGAAGACACTGCTGTACCGTCCACTGGCCAATGCAGGTGTGGGGAGGATTAACCAAGTTCTGAAACATGGTCTTCGTGCCCTGCTCAAAGAAGGAAAACAGTTCTCTGACACACTGGAAACACTACTGTTGAGCTACAGATCCACACCTCACACAGTCCATTCACCCTTTACAGCTGAAAAACCAACTGATGATACAAAGCTATGAAAAGAAGTACAGAAATGTCAGAATGTTCAAGAGAAGTACTATGACAAAAGAAACCACATCAAGGAGGATTCCTCACTGCAAGTTGGAGATGGTCTCTGGGTAAGTGACCACTGAGAGGGCACAAGCTCTGAAGACCAGTTTGTCTGGCCCTTAAAGGATCATCACTTAACATGGCAGATACACCTTCCAGCTTCAATATGGAGCCTTCTGTTATGTTATGAGGGCAGCATGGCTCAGGTGGTAGAGCAGGTTGTCTAGTAACCGGAAGGTCGCTGGTTTGATCCCTGGCTCCTCTAATGAGCATGTCGAAGTGTCCATGAGCAAGACACTGAACTCCTAACTGTTCCTGATGAGCAGGTTGATGCCTTGCATGGCAGCCTCTGCCATCAGTGTGTGAATTTGTGTGTGAATGGGTGAATGTGAGGCATACATTGTAAAGCGCTTTGAGTGGACAGTAGACTAGAAAAGCACTATACATAAATGCAGTCCATTTACCATTCTGGAACTCAAGAAGACTGCTTCATACCAACCAGCCCACTGGAGACAAAATGGATGCTAAGGTGTTCATTCCACAACCACCTGACCATGATCCAGGTCAAGAACAGAACCTTCAAGTACAGAGACAAGAAATTGTTCACGGAGATGTGCCGGAAGTGAGGGCACAAGAAGAACAACAAGCAGAGCCATAACCAGCTTGTGAAAGAAAACTACCTGCTAGACTCCATGACTTTGACTTAGGGTCTTAGTTAAAGATGGGGGAAAATCTAGGACCTGATGAGGCAATATAGTTAATAGTTTAGTTTTAGAACTACAACTACTAGTGTTTGTTAATGGAAGTAATGTTAACATCCGGACTCATCTGGGGACAGGCTAGCTAAGGGATCATGTAACTTTCTTTCTTTTCTTTATTAAACCTCATTAATTGGCCCTACAAGCTGTGATCATTACTATTAAGACACACTCCCACAGTACACTCAAACACTTGTACCCAGACAAGTACACAGATGAGTAGTCACAGTCAGCAAGTGCACAGATAAATATATAAGGACTCATAATGCAGTGTTGCAGAGCATCAAACACAATCTGGCTACCCTTATAAGAGTATTGTTAAGAAACTAAATAGACAGATGCTAATCTTAATGAAAGCTAGTCAGACCTAAACAATCACATGAGTAAGGATTGATGTCTTCATTGACATTGCTGATGCTCAGAAGTTGCAGTTTAAACAATATTATCTGGAGAGACAATGAGTTTACGTTGAAAAGATGAAACATGGACATGGTGTGTTTGTTTGATAATGGGCCTCATTTATCAAGCAAGATACAAATATTTTGCTTCACAGATCATGCAGATGTTTTACTCTGAGTGCAGTATTAATGAAAGTTTTTGGGAGTGAGATTAGCATGAAAAAATGTTGGTATCTAACAAGAAATCTTGAATATTCTTGAGACAACACCTAAGGAAAAAAATATGTATGGAAACAAAATCTGCTATGGTATTATCTGATTCCTCTTTGGGGCTTGAATAAAGTTTCATGATCAGAGATGTTCATAACTTAGGATAATTTACATGTGAAGTAAATGATTTAGCCAAATTGGAAGAGACCACCTGTTGAGTGTCAACAAATAGTTTCATTACACATCTGAATTAGCAAAAAGAAAAAAAAAGAAAAAAAAAGAATCAAGGACAGCCAAATACTTTGATAAAGGTTTGGCATCATTTGCCTCTTAAAAAAAATGCATCAAAAGAATGAAGAGTCAAATTATCAATATCAATTAGTGCAAACAAAATGTCAGGCTATAGAAAATGAGTAAAGGAGACCCATGTCTCCAGTTTGTAATGGCTGACTTTAAACTACTATAAGGTTTAACATGGCACACTTAGAACAGAGTGAATGTTCAGGGACCAGTTTATTTATTTATTTATTTTGCAAAGGATGCAGGATGGCCCATGAGTATGCTCTAAACTGCTGCGACGTGTTCTTTTAGTACTTCA
Source organism: Lampris incognitus (assembly GCF_029633865.1). NCBI lineage: Eukaryota > Metazoa > Chordata > Actinopteri > Lampriformes > Lampridae > Lampris > Lampris incognitus. The sequence continues at coordinate 86,365,055 of NC_079213.1, read as the reverse complement.
ATTCTAGGTTACAGGCATGAGCTTAAGGGAGATAAGTGATTATTCTGGTATATCACACCCACTTAGGAGTCATATACACCCAAATGTACTGAATACCATTGACGGACTTTTTTCTCTAAGTTTAACTTTTTTTTTTTCTTATACAGACAACAAATTGATATGAAGGCGTTTTCAACTTTGTCAGCCTACTCTGACACCATTGGTGCCATGAATTGCATTTCAGGGCCTACAGAATAACAGCTCCATAAACTGACACCTTTGCTTATCTCAATAGGAAAGGGCTGTAATCATGTGCAGCTTTACTGCTCTGTCTGTGTGCAGCTATTTTCTTGACTCAGTTTCAGATGAAACCATTTTCTCTTACCTCAACAACATTGCGTTCTATTGAGGACACAGTGTTTACCTCCGCTATTATCTTGTTGTAATTTTCTGTTTGTCGGGCACAGCAATGCCTCCACTAACACCACTGAGTGAAATGTGTTTCGATGTTGTACATGGTTCAATATAACATCCGACTCTGACACAGAACAATTCTCTTTTTTTTCTGTGTATTTGAGGCCACTGTGCTCTCCTGTTGGATTTGGAATGGTTCTTGTTACCTGGTGCATGCTCAATAATGCAGATAAGGAAATCCCAAAAAGTTGAATCAGTTCATCTGGGGAGAAAAAAAAACGTTGATTGGACACAGCGTGTATTGGGTTTTGAAAGCAACTGAGACACTGTGTTTGGAAAAATGTGTCTCAACTGCTCTGACACTCCCACCACATACACATACATGCCTCAAAACATGCTGCACCATAAATCAGTCCACCCCAAAGATCGGGTCCCCCGGCACAAACAGAGCAATATAGTGTATGCTGTTAATTGCCAGGAAGATTGCTGTGACTTGTACATCGGGGAAACTAAACAGACGCTGGCCAAGAGGATGGCCCAACACAGGAGAGCTGACACGTCAGGCCAGGACTCTGCAGTCTACACCCATCTACAGGCCACAGGGCACTCTTTCAAGGATGAGGATGTGCACATCCTTGACAGGGAGGAACGCTGGTTTGAACAGGGAGTCAAATACCCCTTTTCCACTACATGGTACCGGCTCAACTCGACTTGACATGCCCTGTTTTTGTTTTCCATTACTGGAAAGTACCGGCGTTTTGGTAACTTTTACCACTTTTCTGGTACCACCTTTGTCGAGGTTCCAAAAAAACTGGAGGGGGTACCAAAATCAATGCGACCAGCTACACTGAGGGAGTACTGTTATGGTAATGGAAAATGACACAGAAGCAAGTCGAGTTGAGTCGAGTCGAGTCGAGTCGAGTCGAGTTGAGCCGGTACCATGTAGTGGAAAAGGGGCAAAAGAGGCCATCTATGTAAAGAGGGGATGACCATCCCTGAACCGAGGGAGAACTAAGACTACATCTGTCACCATCTTACAATGCTGTGATTGCAACCATACCCAAATCCTCTGTGATGAATACACATGGCCATTGTAACTCTAGTTAATAGTCACGGCAATTTGCATAATGAAAGCGATCGTTGGTTTTGGGTGTTATGCCGCTGTATTGTTTATAAGGGTGGGGATACCTGCAGTCAGTTGAGACTGAAGAGGCCACTTAGATGAGTGATGAACCTATTCTCTCAATAAATGTTGTGTCCCGATGAACTGATTCAACTTCCTGGGATTTCCTTGTTTCCCTTTTCTCAGCTTTTATGTGCATCACATCATCAGTTGTGTCATGAAGATCCTCTTCAATTACGAAGCTTTGGTTTATCAACATACACGTGTGAATAGCAATGAAATATGCACTCCCGGAGTTTGTGTTTAGTTTACTCTCATGTACGACAAAATAAACACCATCATTTCAAACATATTGATAAATGAAAGCCATTGTTAGTGTCTGTTTCTCATCAATATGTGATTTAACAAGTAAAGATGGGGCATCTCCAAATGTTCTCAAACCTCTTTTACAACAGAAGTGGCCGTAGTGGTTCAGAGACAGCAGTATCATCTCACTTACCAGAGCAGTGAGGACAGTTAGACGTCCAGCTGTTTCTCTACAATGGCAAAACTTTTCTCAATCTAATCTCCCAACCAACATGTCTTCTGACCACGGGACATGTTTCCCGAGGAACTGATGATGTTTTGGTGACGTACTGGCATGCCTCTACATTTCCCCAATCAAACAAAAACTGTGAATATAATATTGTGGGAATAAATGCCACATGGTTTCAGTTGGACGGGACATTGTACAGCTGTGCAGTGGAAACAGTGTGCAGCAGTGGCAGAGACTTGGGTGGCCATGAAGAGGGTGATGGGTGGCAACCAACATTGAGATCCATGCGACTTACCGGGGTTGGTGATAGTTAACAGGTCTAGGCGCCGTTGTTGCTAAAAGGGAAAAAAGGGAGAGGAAATTATTGCAACACACTGCGCTTCTATGGTCCTGCAAAGACAGCAGCAGTCTGTTAAGTCAGCATCATATCATGAGTTGCTCGTGCGAGGAAAAAGTTTACGTGGTTA
>NC_079213.1:86322537-86352537 GCF_029633865.1 Lampris incognitus | reverse complement strand
GGGATTGCTGAGCCCAGTTCGAGCTTGCGGAGTCCTCCCTGTTTCTTGGTTTCCAAAGCGTGAACAGTGTGATTGATGTACTTTGCCCAGGATGAAGGACTGTGTCGACCGTGTTGGCGTAGCCAAACTTGATTTGCTTAAAGGGTATAGACAAGTCCCGTTAACTGGCCAATCTAAGGAGTTTTCTGCCTTTGTAACACCTGATGACTTCCTACAATACAGAGTGATGCCCTTTGGGATGCACAATGCGCCTGCTACTTTTCAAAGGCTGGTTGAAATTGTACTGCCTGGTGTCTCAGGATGTGAAGCCCATTTAGATGACTTGGTGATATATTCTGATTACTGGTAAAGTCACATCCAGCAGATAAGGGAAGTGTTTGAGCGGTTAAGCAAAGTAAATCCTGATGCTTAATCTAGCAAAATGTGAGTTTAGTCAAGCAACCATGGTCTATCTGGGAGAAGTGGTGGGCTGAGGTGAAGTGCGCCCGGTCCATTCCAAAGTTGAGACAATCCTGGCGTTCCCTGTCCCTGGTTCCAGACGAGACCTGCGTGCACTGTTTTCTTAGGATGGCTGGCTACTATAAGGGGGTGTTTGTAAAAACTTTTCTGCCGTGGCCGACCCATTAACTGATCTGTTGAGCCCAAAAGTTCAGTTTGTATGGTCTGACAGTTGCCAACATGCTTTCCAGTAGAGTAAAGCCCTGCTGAGAAATCCTCCTGATCTTGCGACAACTAACTTTGATCAGCCATTCAGACTGGCAGTCGATGGGGGTGGGAGCTGTTCTGCTTCAGGGTGGAGCTGATGGAGTAGAACATCCAGTGTCCTGCTTCCCCAGAAAGTTTAATCGTCATCACCATGCTTACTCTACCATTGAAAAAGAGGCCCTTACTATGGCGCTAGCCTTAAACCGTTTTGAGGTGTACGTCGGGTCATCTAGTGTTCCCATTATGGTTTATACTGATCACATCCTCTTATATTTTTTGCAGAGGATGCAAAATACAAACCAGAGATTGGTGTGTTGGAGTATCTTTATGCAAAACATATCTGTGGCAGGGATAAAGTTTTGGCGGATGCATTGTTGTGCTTGTAAGTATGTTGTATTGTTTGTGATTATCTTATGTGGAAAAAAAGGATAATCACTAACCGAGGGTGGGGGATGCTACGTGCTCCTCTCTGTTGTGTTCTTCCCTCTCTCCACTCTCTCATCTCTCTCAGGTATTCCTGATCTGGGGCTGATTAGTGGGTGGCCCTGCCACTTAGAGGAGAGGCTGCAAGAGAGGGAGTTGGTGGCTCACCTCAAGTCTTTTGCTTCTTTTCCCGTTATTTTGTGATTATTTCGTTTTGAGGCCGGATGTCTAGTAGTCCAGTTTTTGTGGCTTTATTTGGTTAGTTTAGTTATCCACTATTTCTGGTAGTTTAGGGGGAAGCTCTGGGTCCAATGGCCCAATGTGTGGTTGGCCCAGGCTCCCCCACCCTTTTGTTCTGTTTGGCCGGGCCTCCAGTCTCCCATAGTTCGGTACTGAATTGTTTCTTTTAGTAAATTCATTTCCCTGTTAAATTGCAACTTGGTGTGGCATCCCCTTTTTATATGTTGCTGGTCACAAGGCTGAGCCGAATGTGCATTTGTTGTGGCTGTAACAATAGTGCCTTATGATTAAGAACTGTAATTATGATCTTTTTAAAAAGGTAGTAAGTCACCTAAATCCATGGCATGGATGATCTAATAATCTTTAAGTATTACAGTATTTAATGTTTTTATTTCATCCCCCCCTCCCCCTAAATGGATGTACATATTGCTTTTGCTGGCTGAACTGCTTAGCTCCATTTGATATTCGAGAAAACACCCACAGAGGGAAGCGGTGAAATAGGGATGCTGTATTCAAGGCAATCTGAATTTCAAAATCTAACGTCAGCTTTGTCTGTGACCGTCCAAAGAGGAGATATTGCAGTAGAGGGGGCACAGGGGTGGAAGGGTGTGTGTGTGTGTGTGGGGGGGGGGACTTGTGTTGGAACATGAAAAAAAATCAAACTAACACTCACTGGGGTGACTGAATACACCACCTTATGTGAGTAAGAGAGAGAAGGCAAGCCCAGGGCAATTAACAACTACATTCTGACAGACTGGCTCAATCAGACATCTGGAAGCCCCTGGTCTTCTCCTCACCCAGCAGCGTTACAAACAAAAAGGCTGCTCTGAGATTCAAACATGACTTTGCTCCTATTTGTTAAAGCTGACAGGTTATTTGTAGTTTGTCTAATGAGTGCTTACAATGAGATGCATGGTTTGAAAATGACATTTTACAACCAAAACCAGTGTTGGGTAATTTGCTGTTTAAATCTCATGCTGTCCTACCCTGTCCCATTCCACATAATTCGCAGGCAGTCTAGTGGATAATGATGGATAACGGACCATGTTTGTGTGTTTCCATGTCTTTGAGAAAAGCGAGTGAGTGTATGTGTACTCGTTTACACAAGGAACCCCAGACCCCTGATGAGCCTGCCTGTGAGCTTCTTCTGTGACCTGGCAAGAGGATCGATGACAACGTCTTGGCACTGAGGACCAATCAATGAGCTGAGGACACTGAGAGCATACCAGATACTGCCAAACACACACACACACACACACACACACACACACACACACACACACTCACAGGCCATGCCCCATCATCATTTTCCCATTGAGATGTGAGTGACCCTTGTCTGATGAAGTGCAGGTGAAGTGACCTGGTATTTACCAGAGAATATTCAATCAATGATATCCTGCATGCAGACACAGTCAGCACAACCCTGCACCACTACACAGCTGGGATTGGGTCCAAGCCAGCCAAAGATTTTTGGGGTTCACTAGGATAATTACGGAAGTAAATTAGAGACACACCGCACATCAGTACATAATACTTTGTTTTTATGCTGTTATAATTACTGGTGGATATTTAAAGGGAAAATTCACCCGATTTTCAACCTTATCTCTATTTGCTATATGGATAGCACATGAAAAGCCCTGCAGTTGTTCCAGATAGTTTCTGCACCTCTGGAGCGGCAGTGAAACAGGTTTTTTCCTCCTCTGCCATGTGACATATCCTGACGTCATTTGGACTGAGTGGACTGTGTTGTTAAACTGTGTGTGTGTGTGTGTGTGTGTGTGTGTGTGTTTGCTTTGTTCTGTCTGTTTTTGTATTTTTTGATGGTGTTGTTTTCGGATGTTTTGGATGTGTGTTTTTAACTTTTGTGTCGCACTGCTGTGGGCGGGGTGAAACGAAATTTCGTTTCTTTTGTGTGCGCAAGTACATGAAAGAAATGACAATATTTTTTCCCCGATTCCTGAAATCCTCCTCCTGCAACCTTGATATTCTGCCAACAGGCTTTTTCAAAAAATGTTTCTAATTGCATGGCCTCACTCAGATTTTCTACAAATTGTCAACATGTCTCTGCTCTCAGGATTCTTCCCACAGGCCTTGAAAACTGCAGATATTAAGCAACTCTTGAAAAAGAACAATCTGGACACTTCACTAATGAACAATTACATGCCCATATCAAACCTCCCGTTTCTAAGTAAAATCATTAAAAAAGCCATTTTCCAACAGCTGAACAACTTCTTGGCCCTAAACAGCTGTTTTGATGTCTTCCAGTCAGGATTTTGACCACACCACAGCACTGAGACTGCTCTTGCTTAGGTCTTTAATACAATACGATCAAACACAGAATGGCAGAATCTCAGTCCCGGTATTATCGGATCTCAGTGCTGCGTTTGACACCATCGACCACAACATATTTTTTAACCGACTGGAAAACTTGGTGGAACTCTCCGGCACAGACTAAATTGGTTTGAATCCTACTTAAAGGACAGGGATTAATTTGTGTTTAAAGGTAATTACAAATCCGAGTGGACAAAAATGACCTGTGGAGTTCCCAAAGGCTTCATTCTGGGGCCTCTTCTATTTTACATCTATATGCGCCCACTAATTCAGATTATAGAAAACAACAAAATATGTCACTATAAATATGCAGATGACATCAAAATTTACATAACCATATCACCAGGGGACTATAATCCCACACAAGCGCTGAGTAAGTGCATTGAACAAATCAATGATCAGATGTCTCAGAATTTTCTTCAATTAAACAAAGATAAAACAAAAGTAATTATCTTTGGAGCCAAAGAAGACTAATTAAAAGTGAGTGCTTAGCTACATTCGGAAATGTTAAAAACTGCAAACCAAGCCAGAAATCTTGGTGTATTCATGGACTCAGACCTGAATTTAAATAGCGACATTAAGATAATTATAAAGTCAGCTTACTATCACCTAAATAATATATCAAGAATTAAAGGACTTATGTCTCAGCAGGATTTGGAAAAAACTTGTCCATGCAGTTATCGTCAGTTGACTCGACTACTGTAATGGTGTCTTTACAGGTCTCTCTGAAAAATCAAACAGCTGCAGCTGATTCAGAATGCTGCTGCTCAAATCCTTACTAAGATCAAAAAAGTGGATCACGTCACTCAAGTTCTGAGGTCTTTACACTGGCCTCCTGTCCGACAAAGAACTGATGTTAAAATACTGCTGTTGCTTTATAAAGCACTGAATGGTTTAGGGTGAAAATACATTTCTGATCTTCTGCTATGTTATGAACCATCCAGACCTATGAGATTGTCTGGGACAGGTCTGTTTTCTGCCCCCAAATCCAAAACTAAACATGGAGATGCAGCTTTCAGTTTTTATGCACCACATATCTGGAACAAACTTCCAGGTCTGCTGCAACCCTCAGTTCTTTTAAATCAAGGCTGAAGACATTGCTGTTTGCCACCACCTTTTCTTAAACTAATTTACACTGCATTGTAACTTACTCACCTGTTTTATCTGTCTTAGCTTATTTTTTTCTATATATTTAATTGTATTCAAATGTCTTTTATTGACTTATGTTGCTTTTATGTTTTATGTAAAGCACTTTGAATTGTCTTGTTGACATGTGCTATACAAATAAATGTGCCTTACCTTGGCTTGGTACATGTGGGCACTGTGGGAAAGATGCTGAGCAGGACAACACTGATTTCTCTGTTGATATAGTACACAGTGAGGACTTAATTACTTCAATCCACTACATTACTCATCAGTACTGATTGTGCATAAACAGAACAGTCCACATGAAATTTCCTTCAAAGTAATTCACAAGTGATTAATACTTAATGTCAATGTAAATATTTAAAAAAGAAAGTACTCAGTCTGCCCTTCATTGGTAATTTAATGGTGAGCAGTGACAGTACATTACAGTGCACTGAGCAACTAAGCCATTGGTGTACATTGTATAACTTGCCTGTGTCCTCTTGTTAAAATGTTACAATATTACAGTTTCATTAGCAGATGCTTTTATTCAAAGCGACGCACATCTGAGTTAATACAACACAAGCAAGGATCTAGTCAGGACGCAACAACACAAGTAAGTGCCAAAAAAAAAAAAAACTAGGTTCATGCCCAATAGGACATAGGTGTCAGCAGGCAGTGCACAAAGGCAATGCATAGGGTGCATAGAAGTGATTTTTTTTTTACATTAACACCATCAGGTGTGGACATGTTCATGAAAGAGCTGGGTCTTTAGCTTCTTCTTAAAGATGGAGAGGGACTCAGCGGACTGAATGGAGTTTGGTAACTCATTCCACCACCGGGGAATTACAGAAGAGTCTGGCTAGTGACTTAAGTTCCCTTTGTGATGGAAGTGCCAAGCACCTTTCATTGGCAGAGCATAGTGAGCAAGACGGAGCGTAGACCTGAATGAGGGAGTTCAGGTAGGTGGGAGATGTTTTAGTTGGTGTTTTGCAAGTGAGCGTTAAGGTTTTGAATTGGATACGGGCAGCAACTGGGAGCCGGTGGAGGGATATGAACAGCAGAGTGACATGTTTTGGGTCGGTTGAAGACCAGGTGCACTGCCGTGTCCTGGATCATTTGCAGAGGTGTGAAAGTGCATGCAGGAAGACCTACTAGTATGGAGTTGTAGTAGTCAATGCGTGATATTACAAGAGCCTGTATCAGGCTTGTATCATACATTTAAATTATGCATCATAATGAGATGTGCTACTCCTGTTCAGAAACTAGAAATCTAATCTGTTTTACCCAGTGTCATGGTATATCTTTATCTTCTGATGGTGGTATTAAAATCACTACGAGTGAGAAATAGAAGCAGCAAAAGAAGGTTTCCCAAAAGGGAAGTGAACCTCTACTGTAAAGTACCTGCAAACTTTGAAAGTTTACTTGCTACAGCTGAACAGTGAACTTAAATATTGACATGCCAATCCTCCAGAACCTCAGAACAACCATTTCGTGGCATTGATAGATGTATAAGGTGTGATGTGGAAAAGTTCAGTCATCTCTCCTCAAAGCCTAATTGGAGATGAAGGTCAGGAGATGTGTGTGTTCCTATTGGTGCATCGCCTCTGTGGGTCTGACAGTGGTGCTATGGGATAAGCACATAAGCAAACGCTCGTCTCTTTGCGTCTTGTCCCTATTTCTAAAACCCTGCTTTTTTTGTTTTGTTTTTCTGATGTTCCCAAATATAGAATTCAAATGGTTGTTATCATCAAGTAACCAGACAGTGGATGAGATATTAGAAAAGGAATGAATCAAAATATTGTGTGACTAAAGCATTTACTTCGCTGCAACTTTTCCATTTAGCTGAGTTCAATCAGGTAGGGGACTAGAACGGCGAGCACTGCTTTAAAGCTGGAGCAGGCTGGGCTGCTGTGTTGCCAGTAATTAAGCAGGACAATAATTAGCTGCTGCTATTGGAGGACAGAAAGAGAGGACACTAAGAGTGAGAAGTGAGAGGAATGTGCAGACGTACCTTCACATGCAAACAGGCCCTAACAAAAACACACACCAAGGCAAACACTTTGTCTACAAATACACACGTGCATAGACTCATACATGTTTAGACAAACATACGCGTGCACACACACAAATGTGCACACAATCAGGTACGCGCACACACACACACACACACACACACACATACACACACACATACACACACACACAAACTCTATGAAAAACAAACCTGAAAAAAATATATAGCGAAACACACCAAAACACATGTACTGTAAATGCACTAAGATGCATGCATGAGCAGGCATACACATAAATGCACACAAAAAAGAGTAGATACAAACACACAGAACTACACAATGACAGGCAGTACAGGGGAGAATCGTGGCTGCCACTATCCCGTGTCAAAACAGGCCCTGCCCCCTCCAGATGTTGACATGTGGGCCCAGATGGAAGCGCTGCTTGATGTCTAGAAACTTCTAATCATTACTTAGAATGAGACTTGGGCAGCAAGATTCAAGCGGCTGGGGGAGGGGGAGGGAGGGAGGGAGAGAGAGAGAGAGAGAGAGAGAGAGAGAGAGAGAGAGAGAGAGAGAGAGAGAGAGAGAGAGAGAGAGGAGAGAGAGAGAGAGAGAGAGAGAGAGAGAGAGAGAGAGAGAGAGAGAGAGAGAGGTGTGTGGAATATAACAAAAAGAAAATAATGGCAAACTCGAAAAAGGGAGAACATGTACATAAACCACATTGGAACATATTGGAGTACATGTGTTTTGCAGTGATGAGTGAATTAACTTGGCATGTAATGCAATACATGTACTGCATGTACTGCATGGTCACTCCATCTCACTCTCTCTCTCTCTCTCTCTCTCTCTGTCTTTCTCCCTCTCTCTTCTCTTTGGGGAAGCTTCGAGTTTGCTGCCAATACTTTACGTTGTGAATCGGAACCTACAGAATCAATTCAGCATTGGAACAAAACACAGCTGCATTGACCACTGCAGGTACATAGATCTTAGCCGATCCCATTAGACATGTGAGTGTGCATGTCGGTGAGAGAGAGCGAGAGAATGCTGTGTGTGTGTGTATGTTTGTGTGTGAATTAAATAGAGTGAATGAAGCATACATCATTAACATGACAAGCACACAATGTCAAGGGGATAATCTGGCTGGTCTAGACATGGCTCCATAATGATGGCACAAAGGAGGCAGAGCAAGAGCGAGAGAGAGGAGACAGACATGGAGCAGACAGAACGAGAGAAAGCAGGACAGAAGGACAAAGAAACATTGAATGGAAAACAACATATTTTTAGCATTCCCTGATTCATGGATGTATCTTTGTTTGGAATACCAGCATCATTTGGCTTCACTCCACGTCCGCTCATCCCCCGTCACACCGATGTAACGTAAAGCCTACTGAACATCTTCGTGTCATTTCCTCAGAAAGGGATTCGCTTTAGGCTTCTGGACTCCCACATGAGAACATCAGAAAAGATCCCACAGGGATGTTGGAAGCTTGTTAATGTTGGCAGTGAATCTTGAAATGTTTCACTCTGTACATGGAAACAATAAGGGTGAATGCAAAACCTCTGATTAGTCATTCCCCTGCGTTAATTTGAATGGGATAATCTCTAGTGAACTGAATTACAGCAAAATCCTCATTTTATAGGGGGCTCACTTGCATCTTAAACCTGAGGACCCCTGGAGGTTCCCCATATCCTACTTTGAGGTAAAAAAAAAGTTGGAAAACCAGGAGCAGCTACTGAGACCAAAGAAACAAGTGGACAGAGGGAATATATAGAGGGTCAAGGACACACACAAAAGGATACAAGCATACATTCTAATTCTGGAGGTACACACACACGTTCAAATATGTGCACACAAACACACACACACATACAATAATGATGCTAGTTAGTTCATGTTTATAGTCAAGTTAAGTCAATTTTATTTGTATAGCCCAATCTCACAAATTACAAATTTGCCTCAGGCGGCTTTACAGCAACACAACATCCTGTCCTTAGACCCTCGCATCAGACAAGGAGCAACTCCCTAAAAAACCCTTCAACAAGGAGTAAAAATAGGAAGAAACCTCTGGGACAGCAACAGAAGAGGGATCTCTCTCCCAAGACGGACAACATGCAATGGATGTTGTGTGTACAGAATTAAACACAATTTACAGAATACAACACTGAAAAGAGGATAACAGAATTATTGTGGAATTATAAGATATATGAAGGATATGATGAGAAGGATGCAAAGCAGTGTCCAGATGCCACCACAACAGCCCAGGACCTGAGCCATGCGACCAGCATCACCATGTAGAGCTGACGCCATGTAGATCTGCTCAGAGAACCAGATGCAGATAAGTGACTGTGTAGCCATGTTATGTGTGCAACGGAGGTTTGATGGTTAACGGCTGTGCCATGCAGATGCATAGCAATGCCTCCTGATGTCACAGGGTGCATCGCTGGCACTTGGAAACAACCATCCCCCCCACTGACCCAGCCTACCCACCGCACCTCCTTCTGTCCTCGCTCCATCTTACCTGTTTGAGCCTTTACCTTACACTGGGCTCCCCGCCCTCTGCTCTCCCTGGCACCACAATCCACACCTCTTCTCCACTCACCTCCTCTCAGGAGCCGCTAACCCTCTCTCCAGATAAAACAAACAACAAAATAGTCATTTGACGCTTCTGTAATCACCTTAGCCACATCCGCTGGAGCTGCGGGCTTTTAATTCGCCACGCTTTTAATTTGTTTTCACAGCGGTTTCGAGCAAATTGAATTTGTTAATTAAAGCAGCAAAATGAAATGCTGAGCATTATTGACGAGATGCTAATTGGGTTAGCGTGGAAATTGGAAGTCAGGGGGTTGGAGGGGGTGAAGTAGGTGTGGGAGGTGACTGGAGGGTTGTTGAGGGGTGAGTTGGGGGTTTTGGGGTATCAATAGCCAGGACAAATCATATTACAGAGCAGCATGAGGAAAGCTACATGCCAAGTTGTCCCACCGAGGGTACATTACAATCTGTGAGTGTGTGCTTGTTTCAGTGTGTACCAACATGCAATATGTATCCCTAGAGCGTTTTTGGCGTTCACACACACACACACAAACACCACACACACACACAGGATTACGAGCAGACACACACACATAAACACTGAGGTCAGGTAGAGTGTGCCACACACGCTTTCCTTCTTTCCTTAAATTCCAAGGACTCGACTGGAACATTTGTACAATCCCAGAAGCAGGAATACTTGGAAACATTGTCTGTAGTTCTGAGATTGTGTGTTTCTGTGTGTGCGCGCGTGTGTGTGTGTGTGTGTGTGTGTGTGTGTGTGTGTGTGTGTGTGACTAAGTCTGAGTGATTATCTGTTCTTCTTTCCACTAGTCTGTCCCTCCACCCCACCCCCCAGCCTTGCCGCATAACGGGCCAGTATTAAACATCAATCCTTAACCAGCTCATTGACCCTCCAGAGCTGTGCTGAGCTGTTCTCCACTAACCTCACTCTGGTCCCCCTGCGGCCATATTGGCCCCACACAGTGCTAATGAGCAGAATTCCCTCATTGGGCTTGTGATCCTCAACAGTGAAGGACAGAGGAGATGGTGGGGGGGCAGGAGGAGGAGGAGGAGGAGGCACAAAAAGAGTCAAAGTGAGACCAAACTGAGGAGGAGGATGAGAGGACAAACAAAAAGAGGGATGTCCCTGAGAACGAGGAATTAATTCAAGAGGATTGGAGGGCGCAAGAGAGAGAGAGAGAGACTGAAATAGATGGAGAGGAAAACCCAGAGAGAGAAAGAGGGAGATACTGTAAAAGGGACGAGTTGAGGGAGAGAGCTGGCTGAGACTGTGAGTAGTGGTTGAATTACACAGGTGATTATAGCACTAATTAAAGGCTGAGCTGCCTCATTGATAAGGGCCCAGCCTGCGCCTGACAACACTCCCCCACTTACAGCCTCTATTGGTGTGGATGTTGGTGGGCTTTCCGAGCTACTGGAAAGAACGCAATCGCAAACACACACAACGGGATGCACAAAGCGGAGCCTGAAACTGAGAACGCTGCAGGCTGGATTCAGAAGGGTTCAGCCAAGAAACGAAGCGGCCTAAGGTCAAAACAGCTTGGAGTTTATGGATGGCAATAAAGCACCTGGACAATTTAGTTCAAATTTTAGAAATGTCTAAATGATATTAAAGATGTTTGAATTCAAATGTGTTAACCGAAGTTTTAACCAAAAAAAAAACAAAAGAAGATGCATCATTACCCATAATTACTACAGCAGCCACTCAAAGCATTTTACATAAACACACAAATAAGAAAAAATTATAAACAACACAGCAGGGGACAATGAAAACAAAAAACAAAAAACTTTCTTGACATATACTTTTAATTATAATCGAGTTACTATGCAAGAACAACAACAAAAAAAAGAAATAAAATGTGGTATTTTTTTTATAAATTAAAGCTAAACGAAATTTAAAAATGCTATCAAATCAATCAGTCTAATTTGCCAGATCAGGACAGTGGGACATCACATAGAGATTAGCAGAGGGGGGCGTCCGGGTAGTGTAGCGGTCTATTTCGTTGCCTACCAACACGGGGATCGCTGGTTCGAATCCCCGTGTTGCCTCCGGCTTGGTCGAGCGTCCCTACAGACACAATTGGCCGTGTCTGCAGGTGGGAAACCGGATGTAGGTATGTGTCCTGGTCACTGCACTAGCGCCTCCTCTGGTCAGCCGGGGTGCCTGTTTGGGGGGGGGGGTTAGTATGATCCTCTCACGTGCTACATCCCCGTGATGAAACTCCTCACTGTCAGGTGAAAAGAAGCGGCTGGCGACTCCACGTGTATCGGAGGAGACATGTGGTAGTCTGCAGCCCTCCTCTGGATTGGCAGAGGGTGTGGAGCAGCAACCCGAACAGCTCGGAAAAGTGGGGTAATTGGCTGGGTACAATTGAGGAGAAAAAAAAGGGAGGGGGGGGTTAGCAGTGGTGTTTCACTGGCAGTGTAAATAAACAACCCAACAACATGGTGGGCAGTGTAAACTAGCTCATGTTCTGCTAGCGATGGCAGCATCTGGTAGGATCGGCATGTGGTGCACCTGTGTTTGAACCAGAATATACAGATTTTCCTGAGAATCAACTTGAAAGTTCTACCACCAGAAAATGGACATATTTGTGTTACTCAACTGGTCACTCAATGAAGAGTTAGAAGGCAGAGAAGCCATCTAACCTTAAATTAGCTACCCAAGATAAGTGATGCCAAAGGCTTTTCTGTGCTTGTGTAATGTGACTGCATAGTCACCATACAAGGCAATACGTCATAGCTTATGTTGCTGAATTGATCAGAATTACTGCTGAATTGTTTCATCCAATTTTTTGGTCACTGCCAAGCTTCGCCGACAGCGCCAATAGAATTTTAAGCTCCATGATTGGATGTTTCTTAAACGCCATGCACACTGGGGCTCGTAGTTGGCTTAAATCCTGAAGTCTTTAGGTACACAATCTTGCACCTATGACTCTTTTTTTTTTCAAGGAACCAGAATTTTTTTTAACGCAATGCAAATTTTTATACTGACGTTTCAGGCGGGAGAGTTTCATGACCATCTGTCCAAGTGTTAGAAATACTTGAACGGCCAGTTACGCAACATTGTGTATGGGAACATTTGATGAAATTTTTTCTCCCAGGAACCAAGACACCCCCCCCCCCCCCAAAAAAAATATAATATTTGCTGACAAAAATCGAATGCGAAAGCAGTCTTAGCAGGTTTGGGAGCATCTGACGTACACCGAAGATGTTTTGGCACACTGAAACCAAGTGTAAAAAAATCCCGAGTTACCTTGACCTGCAGACAGGGAAGCCCTTGGTCGGAGGGCAATACGCTGGTGCACTGGTTAACTGCAGACACAAATTGTCACACAGGCAATGCAATATTCCAATTTTGCATTTGGACTCTACTATGTGAGTACAAAATGTACAGGTATGGTATCATGGTGTTAGATATGCATCTCCGGGTTATTCTGCAGATCATCTGTAGCTGGTTGAAATCTGAAATACAAGCTCCATGATAATAACGTGTGTGATGGCTCCATTAAGTCTTTCTAGGATTACTTTTGACACCTAGTAGCACCGCAATTGTTTTACACAGCTGTCTGGGCTTCTCTGCAGATGAGCTACCAACACAATCATATGTGCATGTGATTGTGTTTAGAGTCACAATACTTGCTTTCTTAAGCAACAGATATTACGAGCTCAGGCAAACCCTATTTCAAGGTCATCGCTGTCCTTCTCCGACCAGACAAACAGATTAAACACTTTGCACTGTGTTACTCCAAGGTCCCTCCTGGTCCTCCAAACTCCATCTTAAATTACTGCACCCTGACGGGAAGGGCATTACAATGCAATGTGTAGCCTTTGACATCAAATGTACCTCATCTGAGAAAATATGCGCAGCAATACGAATCAACCCGAGAGGGGGGTTGAATTGTCGGGCCCCGCTGTATTTTTTACCCCGCCAGTAAATATATCTATCTTGTTCATAACAATTTGTGGCTGTGTGTTTGGTAATCATAAAAGGGGATAAGTTGGGGGGAGATAGGAGAGTGGCTCTTTTGAGAGCGCTGATTACAGCAGGCACCATCTGCGTGGAGCACACAGCTGCCTGCCTCATCAGAATAGCTAATATTCCAGTGGAGGGGCTCTAAGTACCTGGCAAACCCTACTAGATAGATAACAAAGAGCCTATTAAATAACGGACAAAGTGGCCGGCAAAGGAGGGGTGGGTTGCGGGGTGTGGGGAGTGAAGGAATTAGTCTTTTAGCTCCACACACCCCAAGATGAGATAGCCCCGAGTTCTAATTAAAATTCTCATTCCCATCTAAGGTGGTAATTTTGATCTGAGAGAAGAGAGGAAAGTTTGATGTTTTGCAGACTGGCCCCCTGAGTTCCCCTGTTTCTCCATCTTGCTTTCTCTCTGTGTTTCTCTTTCTTTAGTCTTGATCAAAATCAATCTTATCTTGCGGGCTGGTAAATCTTCCTCGCTCGCCCTCACAATTGCATGAAGGCAGGATCTAAACAGGAGAAATAATCTGCCACGCACCAACACGAGGAAAAATAATGGATATTAAAAAATGGCAACATGCATGTGTGCAGCACACACACACACACACACACACACACACACACACACACACACACACACACACACACACACACACACACACACACACACACACACACACACACACACACACACACACACCCTTCCCTGAATGTCCTGTGGCCTTTCCTGACAGATATGGACCCCTGTTTAGATGCCTGTATATGCATCACATGTGTCTCAAAATGTTGGTGTTTTTCCAAGTATGAAGGAACTATCTGGCCAAGATGACTTTCAGCTAAAGGTCAAAGTGAAAAGGACATTAAGGCGTGGTCCACACCGCTGACCTCTACCTGACGGCTTCCTCGCTGGACCGCTGTGGCTTGCATGTATGTGGTGTCCACACAGACAGCGTTGCTGCTGCGGCACTGTTACTGCCAGTCCTGTATCTTTCTACATTGACTTTGCCTTTGACAATGGCCATCATCAAATGCGTTGTTTCATTTCAAATTTCATTTATATTAAGTTTAGACAGAAAAAGGTTCAAGTGTGCACTTTAAAAATAATGAAAATCTCACACACTCGCACATACACACTTGATTCAGCACAGTGGCAGATAATGGAATATTTTTTTGTGGGTGTCTAACAAAAAAGGGGTCAGCAGGGAAGTGTTGGGATGGGGTGTAGGTATATAGGTATACAATGACAAACAACACGCACAATGAAGAAACGACGCGCAAAAAAAAATCCCGCGAGTGTTTAGCAAACTCGTAAATCTAGGGTTAGCGTGTCTTTATGCGTGCTAGGGTTACCACCTACTAGACATGACTCCTAATTTTCTGTTAACTTATTAACAGAATAGCCTACAATGACATTTCTGCTATGACTCCACTTCCTCCTACCATGCCATTGCTAAAATAATATTTACACTTTTTTTTCATGTCTGTGACATTCTACAAAAGTAGACATTGAAACTAGTATAGTGAAAGGTATCAGTTATGTAATGTGATGTTGCTGGTATGATGTCAGTAGGACCATCAACAGATCACTTTCACTGTCTACTTTGGCTGAACCGCATGCCTCGTGCAGAAAAAAATATGCATCGTGTCTCCTTTCTAGACTTGGGTCGCTGCAGCGTGGCTTGAACCGCACCTGAACCACGCTGCTCACATGGGCAGTGGGCGCCGGGAGGAAAAGCAAGAGACTCGCAGTGCACAGGTGCTGCTCAGGTAGGTGGTTTGGCCCAGGCCTAACCCTACAGTTAGCCCAAGGTTAATGGGGCAACTGTGTATTTAGCAATTAAATCCAACCAGCCCAGTTACGTTACATTTTATGTGGAGTGTGAAGGTCCTGGGTGATCTCATTTCCATTTTAATACCACTGATGTTATCACGGAAAATGATCCATATTTACCAAGATTTTCAGTAAACAGACGGAGGACGGAGGATGCTTGATGCAAGCAGGACTTGCTGCCTTATAAGACCACCATAATTGCAAGCACAGCTCGATCTTTAGCTTGTTTTGACAGTCCTGTTTATTTCCACCTTCCCTCTATCTAACAGTCTCTCTCTCTCTCTCTCTCTCTCTCTCTCTCTCTCTCTCTCTCTCTCTCTCTCTCTCTCTCTCTCTCTCTCTCTCTCTCTTCTCTCTCTCTCTCTCTCTCTCTCTTCCCCCCTTTTCTCTGTCCTTTTTTCCAGCTCATTAAACCTAAACAATTATGTATTGGTAGAAAAAGCCTCACAGATGCAGCCTGCTGCTGCTGCTGCTGGCTAAAATGGAAACAGCCAGCCAAGAATCGCACTCAACACCAAAGTTATCATCACCTTGCTTGATTTATACTTTTCTCCATGCTTTTTTAAAATGTATTTCGCAAACACACACACACACACACACAAATTCATGCACACTTGAACAAACGCACACACACACACACACACACACACACACACACACACACACGCACACACAGAGAAAGTTGCCTTAGATGAGCAGACTGCCTGTCGTGGTGTTCGGGGGCTAACTGAATGGCCATCAGTCCACTGAAGCGCCTTCACCATGGCTGTAAAATTAAACAGCCAATTTCACTTGGTAATTGGATAGTGAAATATTCTCGGTCAAACCTCCTTGCCGCTAGACAGTGGCATAATGCAATGAGGAGATTAAAAAAAATAGGGCGCACTCCGTCTTACCATCAACATGTAAAAATGGCCAACTTTGAGCGACATCATATCGCAAATGTTGTTGGACCCAGCCGCACGCCACTTTCCTAAAAAGAATATCCAAAAAAAACCTCATATGGATGTTTAAACCGTATTTTGATCTGGGGACAGTGTTAGCATTCACAGCGCCACACGCTAAGCGATACATATCCCAGGGTCAGATATTAAGAATTCTTTCAGTTAGCGCTCCTCAGCTGCATAACCAGAGCTATAACTGCCATAAATACACTCTAATTAGCGGTCTGAGGGGCCTGTGATGTTTTCCACTATGCCTACATGTTATGGCGAAATTAGCGTTTACAGTAGAGCGTAGTATTTGTTAATTAGCAGCATTTGAGAGAGTGACTGAGGGGGCTTCCCACTGGAAGGTGGTGGCTCCTCGGGCATTAAAGCAGCCTTCTCTCTCAAGTCATTTTGTGTTAGTCATTGTAAGCGATCCCACCTTGCCCCCCCCCCCCGCCCCCTGCCAGCAGAACAAACCCCGTGTTAAGGAGGGAGTGCTTTTACCGGGATCAAACGCACGCCATAACCCTCATGGTGGGCCGCGTGATGCCGGCTGCAGGTCCCACAGCCCTGGATAATGTGAAGGCTCTCTGCAAATCCCCACAACGCCCCCCCCTCCCTCTCCCCTGCCTCCTCCTTGCCGCTCCCATGGATCCCATCTCACCCTTCACCTCCGGCTCTACCTTTTGAACTCAGCTTCAGAAGACCTTTAAACTCCTTAATGAAGCTTTCCAGCGAGCCAAACATTGGTGTTGGCGCTAGTGCACGTGCAGAGCAAACTAATCTTCCTTTTTTGTAATTTTAAGTGGTTAGTAACAATGTGTTCATAGAACTTAGCGTGAAATAGATGACGAGGAAATCATTCGTATACTGTTCATCCTCTCCAATAGTGTCTGCTCACGTGCTACCTGAATACCCACAACTTATTAATTATGTTGCCGCTACGGCAGCTGTTTTGAATCCGAAGCAACACTTGACCCCTGCAGGTGGGTCACGGTAACTGCAAACCGCCGCTCTTTTCTCCAGGATGAAAAGAGCGTGTTAAACAGGTTCAAAACACAATGTAAACACAGAGCTTTCTGAGAAGAACAGGGGAAGAAAAACAGCCCGCTACAATACAGGCAGTTCAACTTGTGCATCAACAGTCTAGTCAGCCAGCTAGGCTGCCGAGCAGTCGGTGTCAGGAACGAGACGAGGCCGTAATCCAATTCTGGTTTTTACACGCCATCATGCCGTTACCTTTGACAGCGTGATTGATGTGTATGTAAATGCGTTTTGAGGAGAGCTGTGAGCAGCTAGTTAAAGCAGACATTTAGGGCTGCCCTGTCAGAGAGCAGTTGCAGGAAGGGAGGGAGAGAGATAGAAAGAAGGAATCTGAGACAAAGACAACTATTGATCCTTCAATGAAAGAAGATGGACAATTTGAGGAGCCTGGGGCCAGACGCTTTGTGCCTCTCCAGTGCTGGCCTGAATTCATACGGTGGCAGTTTGACGGCTCCACAATGGCCTGCTATGGGGAGGCTCTATCTGACACACACACCAAGCAGGAAAAGGTTATTGCCTTTTCAAGTGCCCTCTCTGTCGTCCTCTCTTATACCCAGTCTCCCCTCCATTTCCTCACCCTTCCCCAAGTCACTGGAGAAGAGGCACTGAACACTGAGGCCGAGACACTAACTAGACAGCAGAGCTCTGCCATGTGATGTGCATGTGTGGATGCAAGCTGATGTGTGACACATGGTGCTTGTGTGCACATGCACCTCCTCCGTCCACACTGGTTCCTTTGTCACTGTGGCATAGGTGCCAAAATCTAACAACTTTAGTAAACTAGATAGGTACAATACCAGCCAGCCATTGCATGATATGTATCCTCTTTTACTGACAGACTTTCTTATTACAAGTCGGTCCTGATAAAAGTAATCTGCACCACAAACAACTACACTTTTCTTTGTGCCTTGATAATGGTTTTCATGACAGTGATAAACATCAGTGTTTGTATTTGTCTTATATATATATATATATAGCCTTCCATCCATCCATTATCCAAACTGCTTATCCTATCCTGCTCTCAGGGTTGCGGGGATGCTGAAGCCTATCCCAGCAGTCATTGGGCGGCAGGTGGGGAGACACCCTGGACAGGCCGCCAGGCCATCATAGGGCCCACACACACACACTTGCTTGCTGCTTGCTGGTTGTCCATCGTGCCCGATGATGACCATCTTCTTCTATTTGTGGGTCCTTTGAGGACTCAGATAGCAGAAGATACCTGCGCAGAGATGGTTTTTAAAGTGGAATGGGGGGTGCGCTTCTCCCAACGCCACATGACTTGATTGTAGAGGAGATGGTTCCGATGGCAAGGGGGATCCCTAGACGACCGGCACCTCCACACAACTGCAGGGGGCTGCCGGAAATCCAGTTTTTTGGAAACCGCCTCAAAGCGTGCCGCCACAGCTTGCTTTTCTGTTGGGGTAAGCTCCCTTAGCCTTATGTCTTCCAGACTCACCCACAAGGCAGCGGGGCAGTGGTTGATAGGTGCCAGGGTGTGTCCACCAGGGTGGGCCTGCACACCATATCTCTGGGGCCCACTGCTGCTCCGAGATCCCCTGCCAAGTTAGCCTGGGGCCGCAAGACCCCAGTTACCACGTGTGGCCACGGGGAGGCCTGGCAAGAGTCTCGGTGAAGGAGAGGCTATGTACTGGCAAGGGAAGGGTTACACGCTAGGATGCTTCCCTATTCGCCACAAAGGCTAGCCAGCGGCAGCAAGCTAAGGGCAGGAAGGACACAAGCGGGTTGGAAGAACACGTGCACCTTCCCTCCAACTACACACTGCTGCACTAGACGCATCACAACACTCTGTGTGTATGTACACACACACACACAACACATTCACACCTAGGGACAATTTAGTAAGGCCGATTCACCTGACCTACTTGTCTTTGGGACTGTGGGAGGAAACCGGAGCACTCAAAGGAAACCCACGCAGACACGGGGAGAAGATGCAAACGCCACACAGAAGACGACCTGGGTGGACCCCCAAGGTTGGACTACACCAGGGCTCAAACCCAGGACCTTCTTACTGTGAGGTGACTGTGCTAACTACTGTGCCACCGTGTCACCTATATATATATATATATATATATATATATATATATATATATAAATGTGTGTGTGTGTGTGTGTGTGTGTGTGTGTGTGTGTGTGTGTGTGTGTGAGTAATTAACGCTGTTATTACAGCATATGAAGATGGTGGGAGGACAGCAGTGATGGGCAGAATTGCAGGGGACACTTGTAATGCAGTGGGATTAAATTAAGCTAAGGTGATGCACTGTTTTGTGTTTTTTCTATTTATTTTTTGGCAACTTGATCAACCACCAGACTGTGTACTGCAGAATCAGGGTGGATCCAGTATCCAATATCAGGGCACCATAACAGAAACACACACTTTGGGGATGGATCTACAATAGGTGACAGAAAGCCTGGCTCTACCTGCCGGTTCTCACAGAAACCAAGGAGGAGGAGGAATCAGAGGGAGGAGAAGAAGTTCAGAGTATTGTCACCATTACTCATCACAAAACCAGTGCTGTTCCAAGCCATCCGTCACTGAGGTCAAGTCTTCCCTTGAAGCTTAGCATGCAGGCGCTGAGATCCAGTGGCGGTAATCTGTCTGAATATCGACAATTCATTACACCGGACTGTGGTGTGAACGCATTCATTTTCTGTCTTGATGGACAACTGGGATGAGGTAAGCATCAGTGGTCAGAGTAGAAAAAAGATAAATAACTTCACTTTGAATTGGAGAAAAAGATTAATGCAGCTGCCAATTTTGGCAGCACTATGGTAAGCAGAATTTAAATTATTGGAAAATGACTCTTAGCAACCCCCAGAAAGCCTCTATACAAGTAATTTATTTGAAGTTATCCACTCTTTAATTTAACAAAGTCTTGTCAATAGCGTTTTGATGATGGAAACGGGTTTCACTTAGTTTTGTTTAATGCCACTGACTTTGCCCTGCCTATTTTGAACCCTCTGCAGGGCTATCGATATGAATGGGAGGTTCGGGCTTCTCAGGTGTTGGCTCATTGTTTGGGCTGCGTATCTGCATGCCCATCAATCTGCCACCCTACCCAGATAACAAGTCAGTGGCAAGAATGGAGCTAACCCATTAAACCAAACAAAACAATATTTCATTAGGAAGATGAGCCATTTCAATTTCCCCCTGCCATGGGAGAAATAAAGACGGCGAACAGAAAATGTGAAAGCACACATATATGACACATCTGGAAAGTATGAGGCAAACACATGGCAAATGAAGATATTTTTCTTCATCTGCTGCTGTTGATTTGCCCCCCCCCCGCCCCTCTCTCACTATCAATAGGAACTGTTGCATGGAAATGGAGAAAACAGATTGATGGGAGGACAAAACACCCATTTCCTACAGAATGTTTCCACAACCGTCAGATGGCATCAAATAATAAGAGATTGAGAAGGAGAGAGAGATGGAGAGACAGAGAGCTAGAGAGAGACAAAGACAGAGAGACAGAGAGACAGAAACAGAGAGACAGAGAGCGAGAGAGACAGAGTGACAGAGAGAGACAGACTGACAGAGAGAGGGACAGAGAGACAGACAAGACAGAGAGAGACAGAGAAAGAGAGAGACAGAGAAAGAGAGAGAGAGACAGACAGACAGACAGACAGAGACAGACAGAGAGAGAAAGAGAGACAGAGAGAGTGCGAGAGAAAGAGACACACAGAGACAGAGAGAGAGGTGGAGAAGTCCAAATACAAAAGGTAAGAGAGTAACAGTGAGAGACACAGACAGGAAGAGAGAAAGAAAGAAAGTGAGAGAAAGAGATAAAGAGATGGAGAGAGAGAAGGACCTCACATATACAGCAGCTTCTTCAATGCCTCCGTGTTCCCTAAGGACCCTACACCCTGCTCTCCATCCACTCTGATGAAAAGCAGGCTGCAATCCCTTTCAATTTCGCCAGTATGCCCTGGTCCTGTTAAAGGCAATCGACTGCCTGAACAGAGGCACTATATCACAATATGCAGGTGCAGACCAGCCGGCCAGGAGAGAGAGGAGAGACGCAGCGCCTTAGGAGAGAGAAAAGGACTCTGGCATCCATCTCCCTCACACACAGGCAGATGCTCCACTGAGGGGTGACACACACACACACACACACACACACGGAAACTTAGTGGGTAGGGGGCAACCAAGAAAAGGAGCAGTGAGAAAAAAAATAAAGAAGTGGAGGAAAAATGTGACCCGTCACTTCCTTCATTATCTCTTTTTTCCTCTAACTTCAGGTAAAGGAAAAAGAGACTGGGAAAAAAGAAGAAGACGAGAGAGAGAGAGAGAGAGAGAGAGAGAGAGAGAGAGAGAGAGAGAGAGAGAGAGAGAGAGAGAGAGAGAGAGAGAGAGAGAGAGAGAGAGAGAGAGAGAAAGAAAGAAGGAAAGAAAGAAAGAAAGAAAGAAAGAAAGAAAGAAAGAAAGAAAGAAAGAAAGAAAGAAAGAAAGAAAGAAAGAAAGAAAGAAAGGAGGCCTGTCTGGAATGAGAGTGAGGTGCCTGATAAAAGCTTTTGTGGGCGTGGGTGGACCAGCAGCTCAGCTGAAGCTGTTTGTTATCGGGGGTCTCCAGGTCCCCCTCAAGGCGTGCTGAGGCACTGGCCCGAGCAAGAGGGGGCCGAGCCTGGGGGAGGGTGAATTGTCCAGGCCCTTGGCCAGGGATCCGGTGAGAGGCCAATGGAGTGGAGAGGTCCACAGAGCTTAAACCTGGAGTGCAAAAGCGATCTCCCAAAGCAGTCTCTCCAAAGGTTAGAGAAACACCAGCTGCAAGTGCTGCTTTACCTGCCAAATGCAGATCATTTATATCCATTCTGATCCCATTGACTGCCTACAACCTTGGCTTCCCACGCCTCATCCACAGCACCTGCAACTAATACAGTAGGCCGGCTTTGAATCTGAACTCCTCTAAGGACTGTGAGAGAACACTACTGAGTGCCGTGTGCATCGCAGTTGAGGAGTGCTACATCGGCGTCTTTCGGGCACCGAAGAGAGCAGAGTGTTTATGCCCTCCCATTCTACTATAAGCTGTTATATGGCAAAGATGAGGAAGAGCCAGATGTAAGCTCTTAGTTCAGGCCTAGGTCAAGGACTCGATGCAGCTAGCATGCAGCCAGGCCTGCTTCACTGAGAACTTTTATCGCATGGGGTTGTGGTGCGGTTAAGTATATGACTGGAGGCGAGGATAAAACAGAACAGAGCTGTGATGATAGCGTTTAGCCATGACCTGTCAGTCATCCCGGGCTCTCGCCTCTAGCTTATCACTTGACATACTGGGGCTGGATCGATCCTGGCCATATCTGGAAGTCAAAAATAATCTACCCCTGCAGAATTATGAAAGGCTAAAACATCCACACGCACGCGCGCACACACACACACACGCACACAAACACACAAAAACTAAGCACACTCACATGCATTAAACTGTCAACATGCTGTATATTACAAATGTACATATATGCAAAAATTTGGCCCTAAAACAAATGTTACACACACACACACACACATACACACACACACACACACACACACACACACAAACACACACACACACACACACACACACACACACACCTCAAGGGTATAATTTTGGAGACACAATAAAACGGGGGGTCTGGGGGCTACCCCCAGAAAAAAATTTCGGATTTGAATCCCATTTCCTGCATTTCTACATACATTTAGGGACTACAGTAACCAATACAAAATCCAAGAAATAATGAAGTTGGTCATCATGCTAAATTCTGCCAGAATAATACTAAAATATGCATAAGAATAAGCTGTCTTGTAACCTCCCTGCAACTCAGTGTTTCTCCCTGTCTTCTATAGGCACGTCCACCTCATCTGATCTCTGATATGAAAGCAGCCGACTCGAACAAGGTGTAGAACAATGCTGATGGGGGAGCCAGTGCATATTGAAATCATGCTGGTTGTATTATTTGTGTGCGTTATTTTTTAATTCAACCGTTTTCACTTCTTATCATGTTCACTCCTTCCTATCAACAAACCAAAGTCACCTAACCCTTAATACAGCACATATAACCTACCTGCAACTCAGTGCTTCTCCCTGCCTTGCCCTCCCTGTGCGCCTCCACCTCATCTGATCTGATATGAAAGCAGAGTGGAGTTATCCTATTGAGCCCATGGTGTGTGACTCTGGCATTAAAGTAAGCTAGCAGAGAGAGACTCTGCTTTTCATACATTGTCGACGGATACTTGCTCCAGTTTAAGGTGGACTTATTTTCAAGTTACACAGGTTAATAGACAAATTATGCTGTTTTACAACCACTTTTGTGGCTGACCATTTCGGCTGCTGACCATTTCACTCGTTAGCCAATGTTAGTAGTAGTAACAACGGTACCCTAGCAGGAGAGTACTGACGTTAGCTCAGTCAGTGTTAGCCTAGCATCAACAGGTCTAGACAAAAAATATGATTATACTGGGCTAAACTACCGAATATCCATCCATTATCCAAACCGCTTATCCTGCTCTCAGGGTGGCGGGGATGCTGCAGCCTGTCCCAGCACTCATTGGGCAGCAGGCAGGGAGACACCCTGGACAGGCTGCCAGGCCATCACAGGGCCTACTACTGAATAGCCTTCTTTCTTCTTTTTTTTTTTGGATTCCCCCCCTTTTTTTTCTCCCCAATTGTACCCATCCAATTAACCCACTCTTCCGAGCTGTCCTGGTCTCCGCCTCACCCCCCTCCGCCAATCCAGGGAGGGTCGGTCGCAGACTACCACATGTCTCCTCCAATACATGTGGAGTCACCAGGCACTTCTTTTCACCTGAGAGTGAGGAGTTTCACCAGGGGGATGTAGCATGTGGGAGGATCAAACTATTCCCCCAGTCCCACCTCCCCATCAAACAGGCGCCTCGACTGAACAGAGGAGGCGCTAGTGCAGCGACCAGGACACATACCCATATCCGGCTTCCCACCCACAGACACAGCCAGTTGTGTCTGTAGGGATGCCCGACCAAGCCGGAGGTAACACGGGGATTAGAACTGGCGATCCCCATGTTGGTAGCAACGGAATAGCCCTCCACACTCCCCGGACGCCCCTGAATAGTCTTCTAATCAACTCATTTCCTTTCTTTCTTTTCATCCCCTCTCCAAAGCAAGACATTAAATTTAACAGCTGCTGTTGGTGTTTCATTTCTATGAAATGCCCCTTGCTCATTCAGTGAGTCATTTTTCTAGTGCGCATGCGTGGAACATGTCCGCATCCACAGACACCAACATGTCCTATAGAACCACGTAGGCAGAACGTCCATGGTCACCACTCGCCAACGGCATTTTTTTGGAGTATATCGAGCCTTACAATCAGCAGCTCAGTTCACATTCTCAGCCAGAATCTGATGGCTGGCCAAAGAGCAGCGCATTAAGTGCGCTTTTTTTTCCGGTTAAAAAAATAATAATTAAAAGATTGTGAAAGTGGGGGGGGGCACAAACGGGATTTTGAAAAGAGGCCCCCCCATCCCCAGTGGAAATTATGCCCCCCCCCCACACACACCTGAAGTGATCAGGCTGAAACTTTCCTCCTCGCCAGTAAGTCTTGACAAGTTTTCCAACACACGCTGGAGTGGTATTCAGACGCGCATAGAGGGGGAGTGCTGCGGAGCAGCCATGTAGAAAGAGAACGCTGTTACTGGAGTTATTAACAGGCTCATGTGTTTCCTCTCAGCTGAGCTATTCAGAGCATGGCGTCCTCATCTGCCACAAACACACAAGCGAGCAGGCAGGCGGAGAGAGGGACAGACAGACAGACCAAAAGACAAGCTAGACAGACACAGCAGACGGACACACTACCACAGCCCCTCTTTGCACCGCACCGTAACATGTTTTTCACCCGTTTACAACAAATTAAGTTTCCCTCAAAGTGAATTTCAAGCTTGGCTGCCTTTGGAGGGCGAGCAACTCTCTTTTCATTAATTTTCATTCCCCCCCCCCCCAACAAATGATATACTGTACAGCTTGCTCGGCTCGCCTCTCCTCTATTCTCTCTCATTCTGTCTTTTAGTTTCTCTTCCCCCCACCCCCACCCCCACCCCCAAATGCCTTCTTCTTCCCTGCTTCCTGCAGAATACGAACCGGGCAATGGAAAGCAATTACACTGTCAGAAAGGTGCATTCTGATTTATTAAAAGCCCTTAACACTATCTGTTTTGTTCCTTCTCCATGTCCCCCATGGGAGCGGAGTCCTGACACCCAAATGAGACAGAGAGTGTGTTCCCTGCTCAGTGCTCCATCCTGGGAGTCATCCAGGAAGCAGGTGGAGTAAATATTCATTGGCAGAGGAGGAACAGATAGACGGCTGTGACACAGCCACCGGGACGGGGATGGATTTTTCTCCGTGGAGACATTACAGGGAGACAGAGAAGAGTTGGAGACAATGGCGGGGGGGGGGGGGGAGAAGGGTGAGTGCCGACTGCGGCAGAAGCTCATTTCGAAATGACATTTCTCTTCCGCTTTTATTTCACGAGTCAAGTCTCCAGCCTGCCACCGCCCACAGCACTGCTTTTCATGGCCCTGTAGGCTCACAGACAACAGCCATCTCAGACTACTATCTTTTAGTTTAGCTGCTATTCATGAGGGGGAGGGGGAGGGGGAGAGCGAGAGAGAGAGAGAGATAGCGCATTAGGCCATTAAGGTATGAATAAGTTCCAATTTCCAAAATAAATATTATCTGTCTGAGC
Organism: Lampris incognitus; assembly: GCF_029633865.1. Lineage (NCBI taxonomy): Eukaryota > Metazoa > Chordata > Actinopteri > Lampriformes > Lampridae > Lampris > Lampris incognitus. Next base: position 86,326,656 of record NC_079213.1, on the reverse strand, counting down.
AGCCCAACATCTTTTGTGTGCTTTAGTGCCAACATTATAATGAGGATCAACAGGGGGTCAGTGCAGTGTGAAACACAGCACCATCCATTTTGAGAAGCGTCACCTGTGACTATTTTATCTGCTAATCTTTATTTATGTGATTTTCCAGTGCGCAGCAGATCCACACTGTGTAAATACTGTAAAAGTGAAACGATCACGGGGCCCCGGTGGCCGAATGGCTACGATGCATATGCCACATAACCGCAATGTCCCTGGTTTGATTCCAGCCAGGGATCTCTGTTGCATGGTTATACCCATCTCTCGCTCTCATCTTGTCTCCTGTCCTCCACTTCAGTGTCCTCCGTCCAAAAAATGCCCCCCAAAATAAATAAATAAATAAATAAAACAAAAAAAGGGAAATGCTTCTCAGAGGATCTGCTCCAGCACGCTACACATTAACAGTCATGCCCAATGTACCCCCGCACCCCTCATCCACCCCATCTCCCCCCAGCCCACAACCCTCAGCAGCTCTCCCTCATTACCAAGCTCTCTGTCAGCAGAGAAGATGAGACAGATACAGTGCCGGGGATGCATAATAAAGCAGCGAGTATCCTGGGGGGAACCATTGGTGGGAGATAAGAAGCCCATACAGCTCAATAACACGAGGTCATAGATCATAAACCTGCTTATCTTCTGCTCCTTCTGGACCAGCCTCCCTGGTCTGCTGTTTTGCAAGGCCAAAAGACAGTGCCTATACCACCGCCGCTCGCTCGCAGTGACTCCTAGGCTACAACCAGCGCCATGTCAGGAAAAGGAGCGCGATAGAGACCGAGGCCGCTCGCTAATGAAGGCGAATGTAAAGCGGCATGAAAAACAAGAAATGGTGCCGGGAAACCTGTGATGATACAACGATGACCTTTCCTTCTTTGAGGAGTTCTCAGACAATTCTGCCGCCAAGGTGCCAGAGGCCGTGATTAACATATTATTAGGTGATAAAGTGTCTTGTTCCTTTTTCTTTTTTTCCTCCCCCCCCCACCTCAAATCCCTGGTAGCTGCTGCCAAGGCAACTGTCAAACATCCTGGGGAATACAGAAAAGGCAATTTATGAAACATGAAAAAAACAAGGCAATAAAAAGGCAACGAAAGGGCCCAAAAAGTTAAAAGACAGAAAACAATGACAAAGAAACTGTTTCTTCGGAGCAGACTATCAAAACTAAAACGAGGAAGTGAAAATGACATTTAAAAACGCAAATACACAAAAAATAGATGTATTATCATTAAATGTCTTTCCCTTATGGATCAGCCTTTCACTTTCCCTTAATGTTCGTTTCCGTATCAAATTAAAGTTTATTATTGCACCTGGGCAAATGCTGCAACTGCATTCACAAACAGCCAATTGTGGAATGAAAAGAAAGGTAAAAGAAGCTGGTTTGGTCTGTGTCTGTTCACATAACTTGGACGGCATTAGTTTGCCTGGCTTGGTAAAGGGGTAATGGCTTTCTCAGATCAATGCTCATTATTCTTCAAAATAAGTTAGTTTTTTGTTTTTTGGAATGTACAACACTTCTTACTGCCTATCCAGCATTGTCTGCCTCGCTCTCTGAAAAAGGATCAGAACACAATTGCATGGCTGAATAAAAGTCTGTTTCATTATTAAATAAAAGTGTGTATTCAGAGGACAGAGGACACTGATGGAAAATTCTCTCTACATCGATTCAACTTGCTTGTTTCTTACCTGTTTTCAGAGCCTCAGCTCTTTAGATTTGGACTTGACATCTAGTTTTCTTTCTTTTTTTCTCTTCTTTTTTTTACACAATGGTCATCAATAGCAAGTCCATCCATTTTGGATGTGAGTCACGGTGTCATCCAGATGATAGTGACTGCTGATTGGCTATGCTGGTGTTGGCCAATCAGAGGGGCGATCTGAGATGGATGCCCTCATTGACTTGTCAAGAGTACAACTCAATGGCAAGTTGGAGAATAGGGCAGCATCCATCCATCCATTATCTGAACCGCTTATCCTGCTCTCAGGGTCATGGAGATGCTGGAGTCTATTCCAGCAGTCATTGGGCGGCAGGCAGGGAGACACCCTGGACAGGTCGCCGGGCCATCACAGGGCCCACACACACACACACACACACACACACACACACACACACACACACACACACACACACACACACACACACACACACACACACACACACACACACATACACACACACACACACACACACACACACACATCCATACGTAGGGACAATTTAGTACGGCCAATTCACCTGGCATATATGTCTTTGGACTGTGGGAGGAAACTGGAGCCCCCGGAGGAAACCCACGCAGACATGGGGAGAACATGCAAACTCCACATAAAGGACGACCCGGAATGACCCACCAAGGTTGTATTACCCCGGGGCTCAAACCCAGGACCTTCTTGCTGTGAGGTGACCGCGCTAACCACTGCGCCACTGTGTTGCCTAGAACAGGGCAGCATAATAATTAAAAAGTTTTCTCCATGAAAATGAATACATTTTTGTTCTCAGACGACAATCTAACAGCACAAAACTCTAACTTTATATATATGAATGTCATCCAAGTCTTTAACACACATGAAAATAGAAATGGATTCCTCTGAATTATTACTAGTCAAGAAAATGGACAAATCTTCTGCAAAGCGTGATACCAGAGAACCATACCGGAGGCTCTAATGTTTTGTGGTAAGACCTTGAGTGGCATAAATGTTCAAATGCTGCATTTGATGTCAGCCAAGATGGAGGCCCGCATCTCAGCACTACAGCGGCCTCCTCTTGTCAGTGACGCCTCATTTCGTCCCATCCTGAGCTTGAGCCCAGCAGAAATGTGTCCTGTGGCCTGTTCTGCTGTGAGCTCTGTGTCTCCATCAGTTAGCCTAGCCCTGCTCCTCCGGTATGGCTGCTGACCTTCTCCTCTCTCCACGGATGGAGTGGCTATTGATCAGATCTTGGCACACTGTGTACAAACACCCAGATAAGGAGAGGGGAGGCAGCCAGGCAGATATAGCTGCAGTGCCCACTCTATTCCACTCCCCTCCTCTTAAGCCAACAACGGAAGGAAGCAGAAAAAAAAAACCCTGTTCTACTAGACTCCATTCCCGCTGAGCAGACACCCAGACACGATCCCCGAACACCGATAGCAGACCGGATTAGGGCTGATATTCAGTCACAACAGCCTAAGTAATGTTAGGTCACTGCTGTTGACAGCAACTGGTTTTTCACCTGTGCACGGTTGAGGCGGTCTATCATTGCGTCGCTCCTGATTCTTGAGATTTCCAAAGCGAAAGGGAATGTGACGCGCCTGCTCTGTGGTTCTGAGATCAATAATATTGTTTGACACTGGGCATAAAGCAGTGTTAACAGGGTATAACAACAACATGCACAGAGTCAAGCACCTCCAGCGGCAACTGGGTGTTGAGATGGACCGAGTGCTCAGCGGCCTGCCCTCCCTCCCCATGCTGAGCTTTCTCATCTACACATTCCTCCCATCTGGTTTGCAGGCAGAGGCTACATGCAATGTTAGAGGTGACAACCAGTGTCACAGCCCTGCCCTCCCTGCAGGGCTGGTCTAGGGGGAAAAAAAAACACAAAACTCAAATCGCTGTCTGTGCAAAACTCCCAGACAGACCCTGCCTACCGATGAGAATAATGCTTTGTCATCTGCCTGAGGCGGGTTGGAGCAGGATGTTTTTAAGTTCCAACAGTCCAGGCCTCGCTTTGAGGACTAATGAGGAAATAGTCTGAGAGAGGGAAGCAACAGGTGTCCTCTTTTTAAAATAGCTTGTTAGTATTGTAGAGGCTGAAACAGGCTACCACCCTCTCGCTCCGTCTCTATGGACAACCACACCTCTTAGAGGCAAGAGAGAAAGGAAGGGGAAAGAGAGAGCAAGAGAGAAAGAGAGAGAGAGTGAGTGAGTGAGTTGGTAATCTGCAAAAGGAAATGTTCAAGAGGACAGAGAGACAAGAGGAATGCATGCAGGGCCCACCTAGCTGAAGAAGAACAGGGAGAATACTAAAACCCACTCCTTTGAGGAAGAAAACAAACTCTACTGGTGTGTGTGTGTGTGTGTGTGTATAAATCAGTATACACATATGTGCATGCAGAAAT